>NC_081412.1:186291191-186600691 GCF_030272615.1 Cryptomeria japonica | reverse complement strand
TAAAAATTTGCTCTATCTTATTGAAGGTTAAATGGTTCTAGATTTTGCATTCATATGATTTCTACAGTTTATATTGTTATTGTGCCTAATTTCTGATACTATCTGTCTGTTTATTTTCTGAACGTCTCAGATCATCAACATAATTATAAATGATATTTAGAACTGTTGCCTGATGTATTCTAAAATTTAAAATCTGATACTACAGCTAAAATAAATCTATGTGGGTAAAGATAATATTGTTCATGGCGTCGAAATACAGAAATCAGATAAAATTTCATCAACGCAATTAATGTCACTGTCAATCGTCGAGAACTGCTATGTCTATTTCTGTCAGTTGAATGATTTTGGTCGATGAATGCAAAACACAGAGCAATTCTATTGACAAACCCCCCCAAAAAGAAATATAAATGGGTACTTACAGGCTTCTTCTGAGCGGAACTTTTGGAAGCGAAGCCACGTTTTTCTCTGAAAACACTACCAAATCCAGACCATTGTCGATTTTCTTGGGCAATTTTGATGGAGGTTTAATATCTGGAGTCCCACGGGCTTTGACACCGATCATCAGCCATTCCTTATAATACAGAGCAAATTGGCGAGTCCCTTCATCCACTTGCTTATTATACAACTTCCGCAGCTTTTTCAACTTCCTCGATCGCTCAGGATTATGAGACAGATTATCCTTAAAAGCGGCATCGATCAAATCATACTGTTCATTGTACCAGACTTTGAGATGCAAGAGATGGGGAAGAAAAAGATTATCCCAGACTTCATTACAGAAATTCAAACGCCCCTCAGAAGGCGACACGCACAACACCTGCAGAACATGTATGGCGGCGAGGCGGTCGTTTTTCTGGAGCTTATAAGCGATGGCAAGATAAAAATAGGCACAGGCCGCAAGACAGGAGTTTTTTAGCCCGCACGTGGAAGAATACCTTAATCCGTCGACATCAAGAGACGCCGCCACACTTAGCATTCTGGTGCTGTTGCGCAGAGATTCAGAAAGGCCATCTGAATTAATGCCGGCGGCCGCCATAGCAATGGCGGATTCTATGCCGTCCATTCCCCAATCCAGATTCGCCACAACAGCCTGCTCTGCATGGTATTTTAGCGGCTGAGGCTTTTTATGTTCCTGCAGTGAAGAACTGCACTTTTTGTGCAGAGACTCTCTTAAATCTTTATCCCTGATGAAGCGTTTGCAGAAGCCGCCAATCATCGATATCACCGCCTTCACCGCCGCCTCGTCCAGGGAAGTTTCCTTATTGAGCTCCAGAGTTATGGGCTTCATAGATTCTGTTTCCAGAGTTGTGAGCTTCATAGATTCTGTTTCCAGAGTTGTGGGCTTGATAGATTTTGTTTCAGATTCGGAATTATATCTCGTTCTGGTGTTGCTGGACTCTGTTGTTTCTGATGTTCTAGAAGATCGGTGTGCACGTCGTGATCCCTTGAAGCTTTCTCGACCTTTCACCAGCTCTCCCGATGGCGGAACGGATCTGATCTGCCTCATTGGATTCATGTCTCTGCAGACGTTATAATTCAAGGACTTGGATTTCTTGACTTCTTTTCCTTTTTTTGATTCTCGCCTGAATCCGTCTCCTTCCAACAGTTCCTCCAAGGACGCCATGATTTACAGTACCTATTATGATGCCTAGGTGCTTCAAATCATAAGTTTTTTTTTCTTCTGTGAGTCCTCGCAATAATGGTACGTGAAATGGAGTCACAGAACTGACACAAGAGGAGCGGGGAAAGTAGTTTTAGGCAATCGTATGGAACGCGAGAACGAGGGCCGGCAACGACAAATTGCATGGGGACAAAGGAAGGCTGGCGGGATCGAAAATATAAATTCGTTTGGTATTAGATTAATCACCAGAATTTCAGCTCCTTCGAAATGAAGCCCATTGGTCTCCACGTTGTGCTCCTCAACTTGAATTGTGGGAATTCGTTACAGTCACGGATTAACATTGATTAAATCATTCAGATAGGGGAGTGACGGGCTTTTTTGTTTTGATGCGCTGTAACGGTTAATCACTCAAAAATTCGAATCCACCGTTCTCACCGGGGCCCATTGTTTGCCAGTGCGTGTGTGGATTCATCTTAATCAAGGGGGCTGTCTGTCGTTTAACAGAGGCAGCATAAAACTATGGCTCATAAAATACAAAACTTGTTCTGTACTTTCGTATATTTTGAAAGGCTGTCCATGATTTTGATCCGAGCAAATGCGCGGGAGTATCTTGTCTTTTGTGACGGCTCAGAACCGCGTCTTCAGCCGGCTGCTTCCTTCCTTCGACCAGTACTTTGATCACTCATCAAACTCACTGAAATCTAATATTTATCATTTTACTATCAAGATTCAATGTGTTATTTTTGAGTCAAATTCATTGATTCATGTCTTATGAATAGTAGTTCACGTCTTATGAATAGTTCACGAGAATTTATCTTTTATGAAAATCAATGATACACTCAGTATTCATTGCATCTACGCTACGTTCATATAGGCGAAGCATTAGACCTTTCATGAGTTCACTCATTCTAAAACTATTCCAATTTGAACTCCCATCATTACTCCAAAACAAGTGTGTTTAATCATGGATTCAAATTTATTGCCCCATGTTTCATGAGTAGTGGTTCACAACATCCCATCTCTCATGAAAAATGACTGGTAGACTTAGCACTCGTTCTATCTAGGTGATGCTTCACACAGGCGAAGCATTGACCCTTTCGTAAGGTCACCCATCTCATAGCTGCTCCAACTTGAGCTCTCATTACTACTCCAAATTCAACTCAAGCACACTTAACAATGAAGTTCCCCTAAGGTTAAACTCACTTAGTTGGCTACCCTATTTGCAAAATCTTCAGCAAGTTGTGTCTTATGAACCATTCATTATAGAGCCCCTTTAGGCTAGGGTCCCATGGAGGGGAGTTTCCTAAAAAATAGAGTTGGAGCGGATGAGATTTTTTAAGAATATTTTAAAGCTATTGGTCCTATTAATTTTGTAGCGCAATTCAACTTAAAAGTTTAAGCTTCAAAATTTAAGGAAGCTAGTGGTTTCATGAATTTTGATGTTGTTTTCTATACTCTCAATGTTGGAGTATATACAAAGATAAAATCAAGTAAACACAAATCATTTTCCCTCCAAACTTTTTTTATCACAGGAATCTAAATTTAGATGATTGACAAATGACAAATAAAATTCCTAAACTAGTGGGGCAATTTCTAGCCCCACCCCATTTTCTCTTGCTCAAATATGCAAGCCTAATAAGTAGGAGCTCCTATTTTCCAAGAAAAGATTCCAAATAATTTCGTAGAAAGTTTTTTATTTTTTATAGTGGGACCTCATATTCATGAAATTCTCGAATCAAACTCATTGACCCATATTTTTTGATGGAGGTCCAAACTTGCGAGCACGACAACCTAGCAAGGGCATGAAGCCCTCAAGCTACCAGCCCAATGAGAGGACTGCGGGGTATCCATTCCGCCAAATTCGCCCGAGGCATGATCCCGACCTCATCCCTTATGATGTCGGAGCCTTGCACTCAACAAGACTTGATCCCTTGTGGACTCATTTAGAACCATTCAACTTCACCAGTAGATCAAGGACCCATTGACATTGACCCATATTTGACAAATAATAACCTCATAAAAACCCAATTTATATTTTTATTAAATCCCTACTTTAACCTTCACCTTTCAATCCAAAGCCCGCCTCGATCATCTCCACACAATTTTGTTTAATGGAAAAAGTTATTAACCTACGTAGATTTGACGAATTTATGACATTTACAGAAAACCATTTAATAATTATTTTAAAATTGCATTGGTGTTATAAATCTAAAAGATATTCTATGGTTTGAATTACTCGAAACGTCATATTTTATGGTTTAAACTAAAGAAAATAAATAAATTTATAGATTCTTTTAATCTTACTATTATTTCTAAAGAATCGTGGGCGATGACAAGAGAAACGAGGGAGAGAATAGGACGATAATTCCAAAGTGAGATGTCGATTAGATCACATCGTTATTAACCATATTTTAAAAAAGACATTTGTGGTAACTCTTTTATATGAATGAAATAGCCTCTATTCGGCTCTCTTGTCTTTTTTATCTTTAGCAAATATCGATTCCACTTTTTGTTTTATTTTTATAAATTTTATTTTCCAAAGTTACTTTCATTCCCTTGCCTTGGACGTTTATTGCATACAACTTTTATTATTATTTATTATTTATTTAATATAAATTTTATTTTCTAAAGTTACTTTCATTGTCTTGTAGGTTTATTGAATACAATTTTTATTAATTTATAAGAAGATATTGATTCTAAATAGGGAGTTGTCGTAAAGAGAATATCATAGAATATTTTTAATAAATTTTTAAGATGTGTTTCAACATCATTAATCTTGTTATTGATTGAGACTTGGAAGTGAATCTTTATTTGTAAGTATAGAAAGTCTAAATTTCACATGTTTATTTTTATGATTCGAAACTTATTTTTCTATATAATATTTAAATTTTTGTGTAAATTTGATCTTATTTAAATATTTGAACATATAAATTCAATCTTAACTAGATTCTAAAAATTAACTGATTTAAATTTTGTTATTCATCTTCTAATAAATATCATTTTCAAAATTTAAATTATCTATTTTCCATTTTTTTAATAAAATCAAATACCTGTTTTCAATTTTCTAATTTTTAAAAATTAAAACACTTATTAAATTTATTTAACTTAGTTTTAATAAATTACACTTTAATTTCTTTATATAATCATCCTCTTATAACTCGCACACGTTTTAGTTATATAAATTGCATACCATTTAAAACCCATATAACATAATAAATAATAAATAATTTACTTAGTTTAGTCAAAAAAATATTATGGAATCCCTTAAGCACATATGGCAAATAGTCAAATTTAGAAACGATGTTGGGTGCCATGGATTTTAATCGTTTATTATCCTTAACATTGTTTTGAATATTTAATTATTTTAACTCGTTTGAATATTTTAATTATTTTTATTTCTTTAATTATGATTTAGATGTAGAATTTAATTTGATAGTAGTATTATAAAATTTAAAAGATGATAATTAGGTAGAATAGTATATTATATAGTTAAAGAATATATTTAATATTTTGTATTGTTTAAATTTATGTTTGTAGGCTGTAAATGTTTTATATTTTATATTATATTTAATAAATAGAATGAGCTTTATTAATGGATTTTTTAATAGTGGTGTTTAAAGTATATGGGATGGTTAAGTTAGACATTCTTATGAAATTGACAAATGTCTAAATTATAATTGAAGAAGCATTAATCTACTTTGGTTAACATATATATATTTATTTAAAATAAATAATGATAAAGAAGTAATATAATTTATAATTAAAATTAGAAATGATATTGTGTCATGATATTGCTTTGAATATTTTAATTATATTAATTTGTTTCAATGTTATTTGGATGTGGAATATAATTTGATAATATTATAATACTAGCAATCACATCTTGGTATATAATGAGTATGCGAAAGAGGTGTAGAAAGATCAATTAGGAAAAAAATGATCTAATTTTTTCATACATTTGTGGAGTACATGAGGTCAATTGGTAGGCCATTTATCAAATGATGTTTTTTGTTGTGAGGTAGAGAAAGGGAGAGATATAGGGACCACAAAGAGAAATGGAGAAATAATGAGATAAAGACAAAGGGAGGGATAGGAGAAGAAATGTGCAGAGATAGAGATAGCCATGCAAAGAGATATAGATATGGAGGTATAGGAAGAGGGAAAGGGAGAGAGAGGGGGAGAGAAATGGATGGATAGAGAGTGAGAGATATGTCTAGAGATAGAGATAAAGATGAAGATAGGGTAAGTGCACCAAGATGCTAGACAATTTGGTGGCCACTAGCAAAAAAATGTCTAAATAGATAAAACAAAAGACCTTTTTTTAATAAATTAAAAAACCACATACATGTTAATACTCAAAAAATCCAAGCTAAAACACATATATTTGAATTAAAAACACGTAACTATTATTTGAAATAAAAAAATGTGCATGCTTTTATGAAAGCAATTCATGCATGCGTTTCGCTCAATAAGCATAGCACGTATGCATTATGCTAAACAAGAAAACCATGTATGCATTTTGCTAACATAAAGCTACAAAAGGAACATGCTCTTACTCAAGTTTATAGTTCCAAAAAGAACGAACACGTTTGAATGTTGTATACGGTGAAAAATGATGATGAAAACTATCAAGTAAGACCACAAAGATTCGACCACAATAAAAAACCGTACTTCTACAACAAAACATTCACCATACACCAATGAAGATACCTAAGATCATGTAAATCAATTAAACAATATTACCATTCACATGTCAAGTAGGGTTTCAATCTCCATTGTCTCCTATCTCCATTGATCTTGTTTGATATATTTGCTCTCAGATTTTATGTGTGCACAAGAGCTCAACAAAGAATAGATTGTGGTTGAAGACACTTGATAGCAAGAAATCTTGATTGCATAAGGTGATTAGATGCATTGATTAGGGTTTATAATGAAGGAGATTATCATCTTACATAGAAGACACTTTAGAAATGGAGGGATAAGAGTAAAAGGTCAAGAGGATAAATGGTCAGCTAAGATTAAAGGGTAGGTAGAAGAAATAATAAAAATAGTAAGAGGGTAGGTAGAGGAAAATTAAAAGATAAGTGACATGTGTCATTGAAGGAAAAAGCTAATGAATTAATTAAATAAATAAATATGTATTCAATTAATAGAGGAAGTGAGATCAATTAAATAAATAAAGTATTTATATAATTTAGGAAAGTACAATTTAAATAAATAAAAGTTTTTGTTTAAATGAGGAAAGGCTTAGAAGAGGATTAATGAATTAATTAAATAAATAAGAATTTATTTAATTAATAGAAGACTTAGGATAAAATAATTAAATAAAATATTTATTTAATTATATAGGCCAATTTTAGGTGTCTACAAATGCTAATGCCTTGGGCCTTCCCTTAGGTTTTTTCATTAGGATATATACATAAAATAAAGTATAGGTTATATTTTACCTTTTTGTTTTATATTTCTTATACTTCAAGTTATATTTTATGCACATATTGGCAGGATGTTTGAGAATTGTTTCACATCTCTAGGAGTAGTAATGTAGATTCTAGATTTTAGAAGATCTTATGATTTTTTAGACTTAGTCAAATTTTAGTAATCAGTAGGCTCCTATTATCATTCTCTTTCTATCTCTCTATCTCATGCTCTTGTCTCCCCCAAGCTCTAGACCTGTCTATTTCCCTATCTCTCTCCTTCTCCTCCCTCTCTAACTCTCTCTATCTTACTCTCTCCTCCTCCCTCTCTAACTCTATCTATCTCACTCTCTCCTCTTTCCTCTCTCCCCAAGCTCTAGATCTTATAATTTATTAGGTAGTCAAATTTCAATAATCACTAAGCTCATATTATCATTCACTCTCTATCTGTATTTAACTCTCTTTGTCTCTTCAATCTCTAGAACTATCTCTCTTCCTATCACTCTCCCTCTCCTTCTCTCTCCCCCATTTCTCTATCTCAGTCTCTCCTCTCTCTCTAAGCTCTAAACCTTTCTCTGTCACCATTATATTTTATATATCCCCTCTTTTCTACATATATCACACACATTCTCTCCTCTTTATCTCATCTCTATCTTCCCCTCCCCACCTCTCTCTCTCTCTCTCTAATTATCTCTATCTCCTCTCTCCCTCTCTATCCCTTCACTCACTCTCTCTCTCTCTCTCTCTCTCTCTCTCTCTCTCTCTCTCACACACACACACACACACACACACACACACACACACACACACACACTTTTCTTCTCTACTTGTACATCTATCTCCCCTTTCTCTCTATATACATCTACCTCCCTCCCGCCCTACTTCTATATACCTACATAAATCTCCCTCTCTCCCCCTATCTCACTCCCTCACTCCCTCCTTCCCTCTCCATTTCTCTTTATCTTTCTCCCTTTGTCTCCCCCAAGATTTATACCTATCTCTCTCCCTTTCTGCCATCTTTGTACCTCTCTCTATCTCACTCTCTCCTATCTACCCCGAGATCTCTATCTCTCTCTCCCCCTTCTTACCTCTATTTTTTTACATACCTCTCCTTCCCTCCTTGCCTCCTCTCCCTCCTTCTATCTTTACTTATGTCTATCTCCCCTCTCCCTCTCTCTATACATATATCTCCCTCTCTTCCTTACGTACCTCTATTTATCTACATAAATCTTGCTCCTTCCTCCCCTCTTTGCCTCTCTACTTATCCATCTATCTCTACTCTCTACCTCCCCTTTCCCTTTCTCTATTTATATCCTCTCTCTCTAGCTATCCATCTATCTTCACTCTTACTCTCTTTATCTACCCCTATCTCTCTACCTACCTCTCCTTCCATTCCTATCTACTTATCTCTCTCTATGATAGGGTTCACCTAGCTTGCTCACACTTCACCTAGTTGGTGTTGCTCAATTCCACCAACCTCACCAGGTCTAGCTATACTTAAAGACCTCCAAGTCCTTCTCAATATCTATTAGGACTCTCTCTTTGCCAATATTAAGGTGTTTGCAACAATTTTTTTGACTAAGAACTCTACCAATTTAAGGTGCTTCTCATATACTCATCTTGCAACCTTGACAGCAACTTGTCAACTTCTCACTTTTCACCCCCATACTGTTGTGAGTCATTGCAGAGATGTGGAGGTGGTATTTACCATGAAATAAGGTCAATTAGGTCCATTTGAGGTTTTGTAATATTCAATTCCCTTACCAGTTTCATAAAATTGCTTAGAAATAGGGCTACAAGGATGAGCCCCAATTAGGCCTCCTAAATCCGGTTTTAAAGGGTTTTGAGTGAATCAGTCCAAAAGACCTTGCAACAAGTTATATTATTCTTCAATCATTCATGCATCCTCAAAATTTTTTGTTGGTTTTAGTCTCCCAACTTTCCGTACAGTGCCCTAACCCAAAAATGAGGTTTTGTTAGGGTTTTTAGGTTTCAACTGGTTGTGACTGTTCAACAAAGAGGTAAGGCTATGAAATGAGGTTGTCAAAGCTTCCCCTCTCAACTAGAACTCTAAATGGACCTCTCCTTCAATGCCAAATGCTAAATTTTAGGTTTTGAGGTCACCCCTGCAATATACATTCAATTTACACCCTATTTTCTCTAGTCGGGTTGCTCCTGGATTCGCCTAGAACAAGGTGGAAACAATGGTAAACTTCACTTACAGAACTCATCCCTACATATTTACAATGTACATAGGGTTGCCTTCCATATCCCAACAGGTCGTGGTGGTAGTATGGAGGGATTTTATGGGGCAACCATTTTTACATAATTTGCTTTTTACAAGCCAAAACTGGTCGTTTGAAAACAAAATAGTAAAAGAACTAATTGAAACTATTTACAAAGAATGAAATGGATCAAATGGTACTGGAAAACACCAAAGAAAAATTATCCAAAGTTGGATCAATGGATTCAATCCATTTGTGTTCACTTTTAAAGCAAAATAAGACAAAAACAACAATAACAGTCCGAAAATGAGTGGTTTCAGATTGTCATTCACAAAAATCAATGCATCCAACCTTGGTATCCATGAAAGAGAGGGTTAAATAGTCTTCCCCACATATGGAGGCATCCTAGGTTAATTTTTTAACCCTAACTCCACCGCTAATCTCTTTTAGGACCAAAGTTGTCATGACAACTTTTACAATTTTCCATATTTTGCCTTTCCAACTTAGGCAACTGATCACACTCCATCATTCATGTCTTTTTCAACATTCCTAAGACTATTCTAAATCTCTCTAATTCTCTCACCAAGTTATGCCACTTTTGACCATCAAGAAGGTCATTTTAACTACTCAACCTAACACCTACTCATAAAGTGCACACCTAGAAAGAAAACTAACTCAACTAGGCCTACACTTTACTCAAACCAAATATTGCACACACACTTTGGAACCTCCTAGAGTCCTTATTAGAAACCTAACTTGGCTAAGGTCAGTACAAGCCAAAATTGAAGAAGGACTATGAGCCTAAGTCCTAGGTGCTCCTGCACCATTCTCCCAAACAAAAGAAAATTAAGTCACCTCTTTTGGATCAGATTTTGATCAATGCCTAACTTCTTGAACTCTATCTCAGGCACCCACGTAGCCTTTGCATCATCCATACCCTTCCACTTGATTAGGTGCTCCTAATAAATTTGGTGTCTTGTCTTTTTAGAGATCCTTGAACTCATTACCTTCTTAGCCTTTAGACTTGGTCTTGTTGGTACTTGAAGGTTATTTACATCATCAAATACCTTTGAGTGACTATAATTTGAACCTAGAGTTAGTCCTTTGTAAGCAACTAAGTCTGCCACATTGAAAATCAGTGACAATCCTATTTCACTTGGTAGGTCCACCTTGTATGCATTTTCTCCATACTTGGCTAGGATGACACATGGCCCCAACCTTCTCATCTGCAACTTATTATGTATCCCTTGTTGTAGCCTTGCCTTGTTAAGGTGCACCATGAAAAGATCACCTACTTGGAATTGTAGTTTCTTCCTTCTCTTATCAACCTTTTGCTTGATCTTACTTGTGTTCTCCATCAATGCTTGCTTGACTGATTCATGTACCTCTTTCATTGACTGAGCAAAATCTTCAGCATATCCACTCCTTGTGGTAGCATTCCCTAAGTCCCTTAGCTCTAGAATACCCCTTGGGTGAAGACCATAGACCACCTCAAAAGGACTCTTGCCTATGGTTCTATTTATAGTGTCATTGTAGGCATATTCATCTTGTGATAACACTTGATCCCATGTCTGACCATACTCCTTGGTAAGGCACCCCAATAGGTTTCCTAAGCCCCTATTAACCACTTCAGTTTGCCCATTTGTTTGTGGATGGTAGGTTGATCCAAAGGATATGTTAGTACCAAGTTTTTTCCAAAGTGTCTTCCAAAAATCACTCATAAACTTTGAGTCCCTATCTAAAACAATGCTCATGGGTAAGCCATGTATCCTTATCACTTCCTTGAAGAACAAATAAGCTATATGAAATGCATCATGAGTGGTCTTGCAAGGTACAAAGTGGGCCATCTTACTAAACTTGTCCACTATGACATAAATGCTATCAAAGCCCTGTTTTGTCCTTGGCAAATCCACTACAAATTCATACTAATGCACTCCCAAGGTCTATTTGGTATGGGAAGAGGTTGGTATAAACCGTCATTTGAAGAAGTGCCCTTGGCCTTTTGATAAACAATACAAGTTTCCACATACTTCCTAACATCTTGATTCATGCTAGGCCAATAATAATATCTTTAGACTAACTCTTGAGTTTTGTTGACTCCAAAATGACCACTAAGACTGTCATTATGCTTCTCTTGTATGAGATTTTCTCTCATTGACCCTCTAGGCACATAAAGTTGCCCTCCTCTAAACAATAACCCATCTTGCAAGGTAAAATCAGAATACTCAGTATGAAAATGATTTTTATACTCTTTGCACACCTTGTAGGCATTTGAGAAGTCTTCATCATCCGGGTATAGGTCTCTAAAACTGTCAACACCTATGCTTCTTAACTAAATTTCTTGGACTGTCAAGTCTCCCGCTCAATGCATCAAAAACCTTGTTTAGTTGACATTTTTTGTGCTTGATAGTAAATGTGTAGGCTTGCATATATTCTACCCACTTCATGTGCTTGTGACTAAGTTTGTCTTGTGAGTTTAGGAAGCTTAAAGCTTGATTGTCTGTGTAGACTACAAACTCCTTAGGAAGGAGATATTGTCTCCACTTCCTCAAAGCCTGCACTAATGCATATAACTCCAAGTCATATGGGGAGTATTTCCTCTTAGCATCACTTACCTTCTCACTATGGACAACACCTACTGCAACATTGCTTGCATCACATTCCACTGTGAAGAGTTTCTCAAAGCTAGGCAACACCAAAACCGGTTGAGTGGCTATCCTTTCTTTCGAGGTTTCAAAACCTTCATTGGCTTGTTCATTCCATTGAAACTTTTCCTTCATCCCACCTTTGATTGTGTCCAAAATTGGTGCACATATAGCATTGAATTGTCTAATGAATTTCCTGTAATATTGAGCTAGACCATGGAAGCTTCTCACCTATATTTCTAACTTAGGAGTAGGCCAATTTACTATGGCTTCAACCTTGCTAGGATACATCTTGAGATTTCCGTGTGACAACACAAACCCAAGGTAAACCAAATCCTACTTAAAAAATTCACACTTGTCTAAGTTCATGGTTAGCTTCTCCCCATGCAATCTTTGTAGCACAATTTGCAAATGCTTAACATGATCAACCTTATCCTTACTAAAAATGAGAATATCATCTAAATATACCACCACAAATTTACCTATGAAGTCCTTCATCACCTCATTCATGAGTCTCATGAAGGTGCTTGGAGCATTTGATAAGCCAAATGGCACTACAAGCCATTCATAAAGACCATTTGTTGCCTTGAATGTTGTTTTCCATTCATCACCCTCCTTAATCCTAATTTGGTGGTATCCACTTTTAAGGTCAATCTTGGTAAAGTATTTGGCTCCCCTTAAACAATCCATTAGGTCCTCTATTCTAGGAATTGGAAACCTATATCTAATGGTGATTCTATTTATAGCCCTAGAGTCAGTGCACAATCTCCAAGTAACACCTTTCTTTGGGCCTAAGACAGTAGGTACAACACAAGGGCTAATACTTTTCCTAATTAAGCCTTGGTCTAAGAGCTCTTGAATTTGTTTAGCAATTTCAACATTTTGTTGGGGAGTCATTTTGTAAGCCACTTTGTTAGGTAAGGATGCTTCAGGTATGAATTCTATTTGATGGCTTATGGCTCTTTTAGGAGGTAAGGTGGTTGGTTGTCCACCACTCACTATTCCTTTGAACTGTTTCAATAGGTCTTGAACCTCCATTGGCAAATCTGGTTTCTCTTTCTTATCTTCCTCTTTAGGTTTCATCACTAATGCAAACCCTATACCTTCACCTTCCTCAAGTGTCTTCAAGAACCGTTTTTCACTCACCTAAAGGACATTAGGACCTGCTGCTCTCTTTTCACCTTCCTCAAGGATATATTGTATCTTGAATGTGACTCCATCTTTCTTGAATGAATATGCATTCTTGGATCCATCATGAATAGCTTGTCTATCGAATTCTCATGGTCTTCCTAATAGAAGATGACATGCATCCATGGGTAGGACATCACATAGCACTCTGTCCTTATACCTCCCAATGGTGAAATTCACCCATGCTTGCTCATTTACCAAGGCATGTTGGCCTTTGTTCAACCAAGTGACCCTATATGGGTTCTTGTGAGGAATCATCTGCAACTTGAGCTTACTCACTGCCTCCTCTGACACAATGTTGTTTGTTGACCCCGAGTCTATAATCACCTTACAAACTTTGCCCATAATATTCCATTTGATTCTAAATAGTTATCTCCTTTGGCTAGGCTCTTCTTTGACAGGTTCTTTGATCAAAGTTCTTCTTATCATTAGTTTGCCACTTACCTCTGATTCTAAGGCAACCTCTGAAGTCTTGTTGCTTGAAGTCTCTTCTTGAAGGTAGTTTATCCTTCTCTCACCACTCTGTGATGAAGTTCCCTTCTTTGGACACCTATATGCTGGATGAACCAGCTGATTGCAATGGTAACATTTCATTGAGGCAAAATATGAGGAACGCCTACCTTGTCCACTAGACCTTCCTCTAAAACCACTATTTGACCCCCTTCCTCTATTGAATCCTCCTTTACCAGTGTCACCTTCTTGTTGTTCAATGAGTTTAGACTCACCTTGTGTTCTTTGCTCTAAATTTCTTCCTCCAAAGCCTCCCCTATGGCCTCTATTTTATTTTCCTCTACCTCTGCCCCTGCTACTACTTGAATCATATTTCCATTTAAGTTTTTATTCCACTTTAAGGGAAAGTTGATAGATTTGCTGAACTTTATTTGGGCTCAATAGACTGATTTCTTCTTGGATATTTTATCTTAGTCCATTTAGGTACCTAGCTACCTTAAGGCTCTCTTATTCCACCACGTGAGATCTAAGACTAAGTTTGTGAAACTCCTCCGTATAACCACCTACATCAAGGTCTTTTTGTCTTAGGTTTTGCCTTCTCCTATGGATCTGTACTTCATAGTCATTAGGGAGATAGGCTTCTTTGATTTTGACTAACATCCCTTTCCAAGAAGAGATGGGTGTTTTACCCACTTTCTTCCTCTCATCGTGCACAAATTTCCCCCATGCGAGAATGGCTCCCCTCATCCTAGACTTAGCCACTTTGACTCTTTGAGCTTCATTTATGCCTTCACATTCAAAATGGTTCTCCATGCCCTCTATCCATTATAGAACCACTTCTACTTCCATCTTACCAGTAAACAATGACAATCCTTCTAGTGATTAACCACTTAAGGCTTTCAATGCCTTTAGGAAAGGTTCTTGTTCCAAAATAGGATCAGGTTCAGGTATTTTGTCTACTTTTGACACCTCTTTTCCCTTCCCTCCTACTCCTTTAACCTTTACCAACACTTCATCTGCCTTGGTTTCAATTTTACCAAGATTACCTTCCAATTCTGCCAATTTTTCCTTCAGGAGTCTATTTTCTTCCTCTTGATCATCCACTTTCTTTGCCAACTCTGCATTGGTCACCATATTGATATTGTCTCTAACTGACTCTTCCAATTCTAAGGACATCAACTTTTACCTAGCCCAAATCTTATAGGCTCTGATACCAATTTGATAGGGTTCACCTAGCTTGCTCACACTTCACCTAGGTTGTGTTGCTCAATTCCACCAACCTTACCAGGTCTAGCTATACTTCAAGACCTCCAGGTCCTTCTCAATCTCTGCTAGGACTCTCTCTTTGCCAATCTCAAGGTTTTTGCAACAAGTGTTTTGACTAGGAACTTTACCAATTCAAGGTGCTTGTCATATACTCATCTTGCAACCTTGACAACAACTTGTCAACTTCTCACTTTTCACCCCCATACTGTTATGAGTCATTGTAGAGGTGTGGAGGTTGTATTTACCATGAAATGAGGTCAACTAGGTCTATTTGAGGTTTTGCAATCTTCAATTCCCTTACCGATTTCATAAAATTGCTTAGAAATAGGGCTACAAGGATGAGCCCCAATTAGGCCTCCTAAATCCGGTTTTTAAGGGTTTTGAGTGAATCAGTCGAAAATACCTTGCAACAAGTTATATTATTATTCAATCATTCATCCATCCTCAAGATATTTTGTTGGTTTTAGTCTCCGAACTTACCATACAGTGCCCTAACCCAAAAATGAGGTTTTGTAAGGGTTTTTAGGTTTCAACTGGTTGTGACTGTTCAACAAAGGGGTAAGGCTATGAAATGAGGTTGTCAAAGCTTCCCCTCTCAACTATAACTCTAAATGGACCTTTCCTTCAATTCCAAATGCTAAAGTTTAGGTTTTGAGGTCACCCCTACAGTATACATTCAATTTACACCTTGTTTTCTCTAGCCAGGTTGCTCCTGGACTCGCCTAAAACAAGGTGGGAACAATGGTAAAATTCACTTCCAAAACTCATCCCTACATATTTACAATTTACATAGGGTTTCCTTCCATTTCCCAATAGGCAGTGGTGGTAGCACAGAGGGATTTTATGGGGCAACCATTTTTACATAATTTGCTATTTACAAGCCAAAACTGGCCATTTGAAAACAAAACAATAAAAGAACTAATTGAAAATATTTACAAAGAATGAAATGGATCAAATGGTACTAGGACACACCAAATAACAATTATCCAAAGTTGTATCAATGGATTCAATCCATTTTTTTTCACTTTTCAAGCAAAATAAGACAAAAACAATGATAGCAGTCCAAAAATGAGTGGTTTCAGATTATCATTCACAAAAATCAATGCATCCAACCTTGGTATCTATGCAAGAGAGGGTTTAAATAGTCTTCCCCATGTGTGGAGGCATCCTATGTTACCCTAACTCCACCGCTAAGCTCTTTTAGGACCAAAGTTGTCATGACAACTTTTACAATTTTCCATATTTTGCCTTTCCAACTTAGGCAACCGATCACACTCCATCATTCATGTCTTTTTCAATATTCCTAAGACTATTCTAAAAATCTCTAATTCTCTCACCAATTTATGCCACTTTTGACCATCAAGAAGGCCATTTTAACTACTCAACCTAACACCTACTCACAAAGTGCACACCTAGAAAGAAAACTAACTCAACTAGGCCTACACTTGACTCAAACCAAATATTGCACACACATGTTGGACCCTCCTGGAGTGCTTATTAGAAACCTGACTTGGCTAAGGTCAGTACAAGCCAAAATTTAAGAAGGACTATGAGCCTAAGTGCTAGGTGCTCCCGCACCACTCTCTACCTACTTCTCCTTTCATCCCTCTCTACTTTTATCTCTCTCTCTCTCTCTTTGGATACGTCTCCTTCCCTCCCTTTCTCCAACTCTCCCCTCCACTTATGTATATCTCTCTCCTTCCCTCTCCACACATCTCTATCTATTTCACCCTTCTCAACTTATTTCTATCTCCCCTCTCGCTATCTCTGTCTCTATATATATCTCTCTCCTCGCAAGACCTCTATTCTATCCCCCACTCTATCTCCCAAGTATTCCCTTTCTACTTCTATCAATATTACTTCTCTCCCCAATCTCTCTCCCTACTACCTCCTTCTCAACCTACATCTATCTCCCTTCTAGGTACCTATTTCTCTACCTCTCTCTACTTATCTCTATCTACCTACCTCTCCCTCACTCCCCCCATACACTTTTTATCTAGACATACCTCTCCCTCCATCCTTCCATATTTATTTGATTTTATCTCTCTCTCTTTATCTCACATGTCTAACTCCAATCTCTCTTATTCATAGAGAGGGACAATGGGAGAGAGGTAGAGAGGTGAGAGACCAAAGAGAGTGTAAGGTGAGAGGTATAGAGGGGAGTGGGAAATGATGTAACGGAGGGTGGAAACTATCATTCAATAACCAATCACCCATCCTTGTCATAGGGTCTTCTGACTTATCAAACTTTATAAATTATCCTTCCTCAATTGGAATTGTAGGGTATGTAGATATCTTCTCCCTACATCCATTTCCTAACCTAGCACATGAGGATGCTAGGTGTATCTTTGAAGGGAGACAATCTTCTCTCCACCCTCTGTTGTATAACCTTAAATTACCATTAAAACTACCCCAATGTTACCCATTCCACTTGGTTATATCCTACAACAAGGTGGAATGGTAAACATTCATATCTTAGATTCTTAACCTCTTAAACTACTTTAGTTCGAACACTTCCTATCACACAAATGATAGTAACTACTAGCTTCCTTACTACTGAAACTCCAACAGATTCAAAAATGAATGTTAATTCATAATACAATTAACTATAATGGAACTCAACTCTACAATAGACTGTATAGGTCGAGCAAGCCAATATAAACAAGATAAATAATGACACACATCAACATCTAGAACATATTCCATACATTTGCAATCAAAGATATAGCAATTCCAGAGCAATATGGAGCACAAACCAGAATACCGAATAACATGAATAACTGCATAACATCCCAATACTAGATCTCATAACTCAATCGATTCATCATGTAGACCTCTGAAAAATGAACCATATATTGACAACATACAAGAAACCCTTTGAACTACATCAGCTCATCTGCAATGTACATGCTAAACCAACTCATCCAATCAAATTGCAACACTAGAATACATAGAAGAAAACTTTCCAACAATCTCCTCATCAACAATTTCCACATATGTCACATATGTTGACATAAATAACAACATATCAACCAATATCCAATAATCTCCCCCTTTGTCATTGATGACAACATATGAATGTGAAAAACAATCAATGCAAAGAAAGAAATCAACTCTCAACAATCTCCCTCAAAATCACAAGGATCAACTCCCCAAACAACTCAAAATACTTCAGGGTTTTTCACATTCTTCTCTCCCCCTTTGACATTAATTACAAAGGCTCAGGAACCAATCTTTTGACCCCACAAATCTGAACATCTGAGCCACCAATACTGACACTAACTACTCCCCCTGAGTAGCAGCCTCACTCATCAATCCGGAGCATAAAATACCTCTATGAAGTTCACTGAACTTATGAAAATCCATGCACCTTAGTTCTCATTAGGAGGAGAAATTTCCACTAACTTCTCTCTAAGATACTCAAAATTATCTTTAGGCAAAGTCTTCGTAAAGATATTTGCAATTTGTTCCTTTGTAGATACATACTCCAGTCTAGCTTCCTTCTCATTCACCTTCTCTCTCAAGAAATGAAACTTGATTGATATATTCTTTGTCTTGGAATGCAACATTGAATTCTTTGAAATATTGATAACACTTGAATTATCACAATATATAGCAATAGGCTCATCATAAATAACTCCTATATCCTTCAACATCTACTTCATCCAAATTACATGAGTACAATTTCTAGCAACAACAATGTTTCAACTTCTGCAGTAGACAAAGAAATAGAATTCTGCTTCTTACTTTCCCAATAGACCAACTTCTTTCCCAAAAATAATGCACCACCTGTAGTACTCTTCTAGTCATCAACATCACCTATCCAATCAACATTTGTAAAAGCACTCAAAGTAAAATGTCCCCTTAGGACACAATATGACCCCTAACAACACCATAAGGTATCCTAAGGGGTCATATGGTGTCCTACGGGGTCATAAAACACCATATGACCCCTTAAGACACAATAAGACCCCTAATGACACCATATGGTGTCCTAAGGGGTCATAAGACACCATATGACCCCTTAGGACACCATACGACCCCTAATGACACAATGTGGCATCCTAAAGGGTCATATGGTGTCCTAAGGAGTCATAGGACACCATATGACCCATAGCACCATATAGTGTCCCAAGGGGTCATATGATGTCCTAAGGGGTCATAGGACACCATATGACCCATTAGGACACAATACAACCCCTGACAACACCTAAGGGGTTAGATGGTGTCCTAAGGGGTCATAGGACACCATATGACCCCTTAGGACACCATACGACCCCTTACGTTACCATATGGTGTCCTAAGGGGTCATATGGTATCTTAAGGGATCATATAACACCATACGACCCCTTAGAACACAATAAGACCCATAACAACACGATATGGTGTCCTAAGGGGTCATATGGTGTCATGAGACACCATATGACCCCTTATGTCACAATATGACCCCTAACGATACCTAAGGGGTCATATGGTATCCTAAGGGGTTATATGATGTCCTAGGACCCTTTACGACATAATATGACCCCTTAGCACACCATACAATCCCTAACGACACCATATGGTGTGCTAAGGGGTCATAGGACACTATATAACCCGTTAGGACACAATATGACCCCTAACAACACCTAAGGGGTCATATTGTGTCCTAAGGGGTCATAGGACACCTATGACCCCTAACGATAATGTATGGTATCCTAAGGGGTCATAGGACACTATATGACCCCTAATGACACAAAATGATGCCTAACAATACCTAAGGGGTAATATGGTGTTCTAAGGGGTCATAGGACACCATATGACCCCTTAGCACACTATACGACCCCTAATGAGACCATATAGTGTCCTAAGGGGTCATATGGTGTCCTAAGGGGTCATAGAACACCATATGACCCCTTAGGACACCATACGACACATAATGACACCATATGGTGTCCTAAGGGGTCATAGGACACCATATGACACCTTAGGAGACCATACGGCCCATAACAACATAATATGGTGTCTTAAGGGGTCATAGAACACCATATGACCCCTTAGAACACCATACAACCCAAAATGACACCATGTGGTGCCCTAAGGAGTCATAACACACCATATGACCCCTTAGGACATAATATGACCACTAACAACACCATATAGTGTCCTAAGGGGAAATAGGACACCATATGACCCCTTAAGACATAAAATAAACCCTAACGACACCTAAGGGGTCATATAGTTTCTGAAGGGGTCATAGGACACCATATGACTCCTTAGCACACCATATGACCCCTAACGACACCATTTGATGTCCTAAGGGGTCATATGGTGTTGTAAGGGATCATAGACCACCATATGACCCCTTAGGACACCATACAACACATAACAACACCAAATGGTGTCAAAAGGGGTAATATGGTGATCTAAGGGGTCATAGGACACCATATGAGCCCTTAGGACACCATACGACACATAACAACACCAAATGGTGTCAAAAGGGGTCATATGGTGTCCTAAGGGGTCATAGGACACCATATGAGACCTTAGGAGACCATATGACCAATAACAACACCATATGGTGTCCTAAGGGATCATAGAACACCATATGAGCCCTTAGGACACCATACGACCCATAACGATACCATATGGTGTCCTAAGGGATCATAAGACACCATATGGTATCATTATGGGTCGTATGGTGTTCTAAGGGATCATAGAGACCCCTTAGAACACAATATGACCCCTAACGACATCATATAGTGTCTTAAGGGGTCATAGGACACCATATGACCCATTATGACACAATATGACCCCTTAACGACATCATATATTGTGCTAAGGGGTTGTATGGTGTCCTAAGGGGTTATAGAACACCATATGACCCCTTAGGACACCATAAGACCCATAACGACACCATATGATGTTTAAAGGGATCATATGGTGTCCTAAAGGGTCATGGGATACCATATGACCTCTTAGGATATAGTATGACCCCTAAAAAAACATAATGGATCATATGGTATCTAAGGGGTCATACTATGTCCTATGACCCCTTAAGACATAATATAACCCCTTAGCACACCATACAACCCCTAATGACACCATATGGTGTCCTAAGGGGTCATAGGACACCATATGACCCGTTAGGACACAATATGACCCCTAACAATACCTAAGGGGTTGTATAGCGTCCTAAGGGGTCATAGGACACCATATGACCCCTTAGAACACCATACAACCCCTAAGGACACCATATGGTGTCCTAAAGGGTCATAAAACACCATATGACCCCTTAGGACACCATAAGACCCATAACAACATCATATGGTATCCTAAGGTGTTATATGGTGTCCTAAAGGGTCATGAGACACCATATGACCCTTTAGGACACAATATGACCCCTAACGACACTTGAGGGGTCATATGGTGTCCTAAGTGGTCATATGATATCCTATGACCCTTTAAAACACAATATGACCCCTTAGCAGACCATATAACTCCCAACACTGCCATATGGTATCCTAAGGGGTTATAAGATGCCATGTGGTGTCCTAAGGTGTTATAAGACACCATATGACCTGTTAGGACACAATATGACCCCTAACAACACCTAAGGGGTCATAGGACACCATATGAACCCTTACGACACAATATAAGCCCCAACAACACCTAATGGGTCATATGATGTCCTAAGTGGTCATATGACATCCTTTGACTCCTTAAGACATAATATGACCCCTTAGCACACCATACAACCCCTAATGATACCATATGGTGTCCTAAGGGGTCATAGGACACCATATGACCCATTAGGACACAATATGACCCCAAACGACACCTAAGGGATCATATGTTGTCCTAAGGGGTCATATGGCATCCTAAGGGGTCATAGGAAACCATATGACCCCTTTGGACAACATACAATACATGATGACACCATATGGTTTTCTAAGGGGTCATTTGATACCATATGACCCCTTAGGACACAATATGACCCCTAATGACACCTAAGGGGTCATATGTTGTCCTCGGTCATGATATGATATCTTATGACCCCTTAGCACACCATACGAACCCGAATGACACCATATGATGTCCTAAGGGGTCATAGGATACCATATGACCCCTTAGGGCACCATACGACCCATAACAACACCATATAGTGTTTTAAGGGGTCATATGGTGTCTTAAGGGGTCATAGGACACCATAAGACACCATATGACCCTTTAAAACACAATATGACCCCTAATGACATCATATGGTGTCCTAAGGGTTCATCGGACACCATATGACCCGTTAGGACACAATATGACCCTAACAACACCTAAGGGGTCATATGGTAAAGTTAGAAGTGAGGATAGGTATGACAAAGAGATGGTATTTGGGGAAGAGAGAATTAGATAGAGTTGGGGGTAATTAGGGGTTGGGAGGAGAGGGGGGATGGGAAAGTATCAACAAAGGGAGAGAGGGATAGATGAGGAGAGAGGTTCAAAGAGAGAGGTCTAGAGAGAAGTTAATTAGGGGAAGGGGAGGGGGGAGAGAGAGGGAGGGAGTATCAAAAAAGGAAGAGGGGGAGAGATGGGGAGAGAGCCCCCCGATTACCCTCTCTCTCCATCTTTTTGTTAATACTTCCCTCTCCCCCTCCGCTCCCCCTAATTATCCTCTCTCTATCACTCTCTTCACCTCTCTCCACATCTCTCCCTCTCTTCTTTTGTTGATACTTACTCTTCCCCCTCTCTTCTTATCCGATAATTACACTCAACTCTCTCTCACATTATTTCTTTCCCTCAATTACCCTCGATCACCTCTCTCCTCTTATGGTTTTATAGATACGTCCCTCTCCCCCTCTCCCCACCCACTAATTACTCTCTATGTCTCTCTTCACCTCTTTCCCCATCTCTCTTCTCTCTTTATTGACACTTTCCCTTGTCCCCCTCTCCTCCTACCCCCTAATAATCTCAAAATCTCCCTCTCATTCTCTCTTCACCCCAATCACCCCCTCCCTCTCTCTCTTCACCTACCACCTAATTACCTCTATCTCTCTCTCTCTCTCACACTCTCTCTTCCCCCCAATTACTCTCTCCTTCTCACCTCTCTCCCCCTCTCCTTTTTTTGATACTTCCCTATGCCTCTCCTTGTCCCCTCTGAATTTTGTTGCTAGAGATGAGAAAGAAATGCAGAGAGACTAGTCTCGATCTTAGGGAAGAGAGAGTGACATAGAGGAGGAAATTATGAAGAGGTATAAATATAAGCACCTTGTAGAAATTGAGAGAATGAATGATGTATTCAATGATAGTTAGAGATATAGGTCTAGAGAGATGTATAAATATGGACAAAAGAGAGGGATGAAGAAACAATTAGGTGGAGTGATAGGTTTAGGAGAGAGAGGTGGAGAAAGGAACAAACATAGATAATATGGTTTATCAAAATTTATCTAACTCAATAAAATTCTTAAATTTTCTATTATTAATTACTTATTTAGTTTATTTTGAGATGATTGTTACAAAAAATTCATGCCATAGGGAAATCATATGAAAAAGTCATGAGCTTTTTATGTTTTAAAAATGAAGGATGAATTTAAATGAATTATAATTATTTTTAAAACAAAATATTGAAAATATACCTATTCCATATCATAGAGCTTCGAATTACCTTTCCAACTCCTATAAAAAATCAAAATTTTGATATAAAACGCAAAAGTTACGTCCAATTTACTAAAATATGTTTTTTTATTTTTTCAAAACAGATATCCAATTTTAAAACATAAAATTTTACCTCCATTTTTTTCGTTCGGGTTTGCTTTGTGATTTGGCTTGGAAGTGACAAGCTTGGAAAGTCAACTGAAAAAACATGTTTTTTAGTATTCCTTGATTTTCTAGACTTTACACTGGTGGCTGACAACTTTTTTTATAGCCAAAATTGATAAAATGAAAAGGTTTTTTTAAGGACATTCTCAAATTTCCAACAATATAAGGCTTGTCTTATTTCGAATTTAATAAATAATTATTAATTATTAATTATTTTTTAATTGAATTCTGACAAAAGTCCCGATTAATAGACTGATTGAAAAACACATAACTTTCAAATGGTATAACATTTTTTTAATTTGTAACATGCATCACATCCTATGCTTTGTCTACTATAGGGAAAAATTTAAAAAATACTTATATTATAAATCTCATAAAAAAATATTATGATTTGATTGTGATTAGGGTGGTCAGACATACGCTTGCTTATCTTTTTCCTAAAATTTTAGTACCGTTGCATTAAAATTTGAAATTTTCATCAAATAGGTTTTTTTTTGTTCCAAAAAACAACTAGTAGCTTATAAACTACATTCAATATTCTATAGATTCTCTTCTTACATATTTTAAAAATAATGTTCATAACTTATTCAAATTTTCATGTCAATTTGCATAACTCTAATTTTTTGAATTTTCATTGCCACTTAAGGGCCTATTTTGGCACACCATGATCCTGCCTATACCTAGGCTCTAGGGGCTTGCTTCAATCCATACAATTCTTTCTTCAACCAGAAAAACCTATCCTTTTCATTTGTCAACTGTAATCCATCTGGTTGCTCAATGTAGACTTCTTCCAATTCTCCATTAAGAAAGGTTGATTTGACATCCATCTGATAAACCTTGAAATCTTTGTGAGCAACATAGACAAGAATGTTGGCATATGTGCAGAGTATGTTGACATGATGATATTATGTTGTCATTGATGTCAATATGTTGAAGAGTGAACCGATAATATGCTGAAGAGTGAACTGGTTTATTGAAGTTAAGCAACTGGCAAAGTGAACTGGTATGTTGAAATGTGAACCGGCATATGGAATATTTTCTATCAAGGTTTAATATGGTATGACTACCGATTGGTAGTCTCAGCCTCAAGGTTTCTGGTTGAAGTGTTTTGAGCCTGTGTGATTCAACTGATGACATTGTGTGATGAGTTAGCATTGTAATAGAGATCATAGCGTATTTCCATGTCAGCCTCATGCGCGTGAAGGAGATTGATCCTATCTACCTCGGGAATGTGCATAGTCTCTGTAAACGGTGGAGAACGTGTGATGAGTTATCACCTCCATGAAGCAGTGAAGAACAAACGATGGAGAATGTCTTGAGATCTGTTCAAAACTAGTGTATTCAAATAAAAAGTGTTCAATGGTCAGGATTGAACCGACTGGATTGCTCAACCTAAATGTTTAGGGTTTAGGGCTTATGCTACCAACCTATCTGTTTCCTATAAGGTTGATGTTGTGTTTCATGTTGAATTTGTTGGCAAATGTTGTGTGTGTATCTAAGAGAAGAGATACGTGATTCTTGCTAGACCAAATAAGAGAATTGATACTCGCAAAGTGTGTGTGTAGAAGGAAGGAACTAAAATGGATCTGCATTGGCATTGAGTGCTATTACCAGATCATTGTAATACCTGTTGATATCTAATCACTTCAACAGTTGGAAAATCCCTTAACAGGGTAGCTTTAACAAGCTTGTTGTAAATCCTTTAACAGGGTGATTCAAAGCCATTGAGTTCATAAAATCCTCTAACAAGGTAACGTTTAATAGGGTTTAACCCTTAACCGAGTATTCTAGCCATCCCTTAACCGGGTGATCCCTAACAGGATCGGTTCCTAACAAAACCTATTGTAATAGTCTTTAATCGGACTAGGCTCCTAACAAAGTGGACTTCTAAAGAGTTCAAGAACAGCTTGTGGGTATTCATCTCCATGATGGTTTTTTCCAATTAGGTTTCCATGTGAAAAATATGTGTGTCATGTGTGATGCCTCTTTCATGTGATGTTTCATTATTTCCTATTTAGTGGTGAATCATGTTGATCTAGTAAATTATTGTATCTCAGATGATATAATATCTGTTTATGCATAAGGATAAGGTGGAAATGAGGAAGTAGGTTGTATGGAAAGCTAATTGTTGCTGGTTTAGGTCTTTCACAGTTGCATTAAGTTTAACCTGTAGTAATCTGGCTCAGACTGGTGTTAGTGATTGTCAGTCAAGTTCACTGTTTGTAGTCAAACCGGTTTAGGAAAAGATTTTATGTCTGTACTGATTCACCCCCCCCCTCTCAGTACCGATTTGGTACTCATTATTCATCATTGAGTTATCAATTGGTATCAAAGCGTCCTCTAGGTCCTCTGTGTTGTAAGCTTAACCGTTTGAGGAAAAGATCCTATTCTAATGATGAAGAGGGAAGGTCCAAAGTTCAACAGAGATAATTTCAAAATATGGAAGGACAAAATGAAGATATACATCAGAAGCATGGGTTCTCAACACTGGAGCTATGTTAAGAATTCTTATGTTATTCCTACCGTTACTCTCACCAATGATCAAAAGAGAGAGATCCAGGAGAATGGGCAAGTCATGGAAGCCCTAATTAGCAGCCTATCTGACATTGAGTTTATTGATGTCCAAGATAAAGAAAATCCCAAAGAAGTATGGGATACTCTTGAGAATATCCATGGTGGTGATGAGCATGTGAAACAAGCTAAGGAAGAAAGCCTTAGAGGAAAGTTTGAAGACATGGGGATGGTTGAAGGAGAGACCATTCAACAATATGGAATAAGGACCAAAACTATTGTTGGAGATATCAAAAGTGTAGAAGGGAAAATTGATGACTCCAATTGTTAGCAAAGTCTTGAGGTCCTTATTACCGGTCTATGCAATAAGGGTTGCTGCTATTCAGGAGTTGAGGTCAATAGACAAGACTAAGGTATCCCTAGACTCCATCGTTGCAAAGTTGACAACTTATGAGCTAAATAGTTTTATGGCAGTGTTCAAAAGACTGAATCAGCCTTTAGAGCATCTGCTGCACCATCTAGAAAAGACAAAGAAGCTAGTACCAGTGGTGAACCAAGATAGAGCAGAGAAATGGATGATGAGGAGATCCTGATGGAATTTGAAGCTCTTCTTGCCAAGAGACTTCCTAAGGGAACTGGTAAATACAAAGGTAAGATCCCTTTGAAATGCTTTTCTTGTAACCGGATAGGACACATTGTTGTAAACTGTCCTAATGGTGACAACAAGGATAAAACAAAGAGGTTCAAGAAGTTCAAAGGAGGAAACCAGAGAAACCATTTTGTAGCAGTTGATGAAGGTGTCACTGATGAGGAATCAGAAGATGAAGAAAATGAAGATATTGTGTTTGTTGCAGTCAAGGAAGATGTGTTAGACAAGAAGGCTCTTGTCTCTTTCTTTGATAATTCCAATGAGTGGATTATTGATAGTGGCTGTTCTCACCATATGACTGGTGACCAGAGAAATTTTCTATCTTTGGAAGAGTATGATGGTGGTGTGGTTCTTTTTGGTAATGATGCACCATGTGTGGTCAAAGGTAGAGGGTCCATCTCTCTGAATGGAAAGAGAAGCGCTGACAATGTGTATTGGGTAGAAGGTCTTAAACACAACCTATTGAGCGTTGCCCAACTGAATGATAGTGGACTCACTCTAGAATTCAAAAATGGAGTATGCAAAATCAAAGGAAAGAATGGTGAACTGATGGCCACTGGTATGCAGACCAAAGATAACCTATTTCAGTTGAATGCAAATGTTAGTACATGTCTTATGGCCAAGTTTGATGATAGTTGGCTATGGCATAGGAGACTATGCCATGTCAACTTTGATAACATTGTGAAGGCTAGTAAGATCAAGGAAGTTAGAATATTGCCGATGCTGAGCAAATAGGATAATCCTTTGTGTAGAGAGTGTTAATTGGGGAAAATGTCTTCCTCAACTTTCAAAGGTAAATCTTTCACTGTAGACAATTTACTTGATCTTGTGCATACTGATTTGTGTGGTCCTATGAAAACTAGGATTGTGTGGGGAGAATGTATTCTATGAAAGATGGAATCTTTATTACTCAGTCCAAGTATGTCAAAGAGGTGTTGAAGACCTTTGGCATGGAAGACAACAAACTGGTTTGTATACCAATGGTGACCGGTTGTAAACTATCAAAAGAGGATGACTCAGCATTGGTAAATGAGAAGGAATACCGATCAATGATTGGTAAGTTGCATTATGTAGTGCACAGTACATCGGACATTGCACATGCAGTGGGTATTACCGCTCGGTTTCAGAAAAGCCCAAGAGAATCTCACCTGGTAGCAGTCAAGCAGATTCTTAGATATCTGAAGGGAACTATTTAATATGGATTATGGTATCCATACAATGATTATTTCAACCTGAAAGTGTTCACAAATACTGATTGGGTTGGTAATGTGGATGACCGGAAGAGCACAACCAGTGGTGCATTCTTTCTTGGTGGTAGACTGGTCTCATGGATGAGTAAAAAGCAGAGTTGTATCTCTCAGTCTACAACAGAAGTAGAGTATGTTGCATCTTTTATGAACTGCACCCAAACTATTTGGATGAAGCATGTATTGAATGGCTTCAAAGTTCTTCTATCTGAACATGTAAGTATATTTTGTGACAATAAAAGTGCAATTAACATTTCCAAGAATCCGGTTTTACATGCTAGAACCAATCACTTTGAACTCAAGTATCATTTCTTGAGGGAAAAGGTTTAGAACAAAGAGGTGTTATTGGAACATGTTTCCAGTAAGGAGAAGTTAGTAGACATATTCACCAAGCCTCTACCGAAGGCTACATTTACCTATTTGAGAGGTGAATTAGGGGTGCTGCCCCTTCAAGAGGTAAACTAAAGGTTTCTGCTCCACATTAGTCGGATCTTACTTTGCTATATCTTTTCAGGATTGATGTGTTGAAGGATGCTACTCCTCAGGGGGAGCAACATAGTGGAATAGGGAAGCTCGTGCCTCCACTTTGGCATTGTTGTCAAAGGGGGAGAAGATGTGAAGCAGAGAAGATATCTGCAGTATTAAGGAGAATATGTGATGCTGAAAGAGAGATACCTTTGTATATTATCATCAGTGCCAAAGGGGGAGATTGTTGGCATATGTGCAGAGTATGTTGACATGATGATATTATGTTGTCATTGATGTCAATATGCTGAAGAGTGAACCGGTAATATGCTGAAGAGTGAACCGGTAATATGTTGAAGAGTGTACTGGTTTATTGAACTTAAGCAACTGGCAAAGTGAACTAGTATAATGTTGTGAAACGGTATGTTGAAGTTAAGCAACTGGCAAAGTGAACTGATATGTTGAAATGTGAACCGACATATGGAGTGTTTTCTATCAAGGTTTAATATGGTATGACTACCGGTTGGTAGTCTCAGCCTCAGGGTTTCCAGTTGAAGTGTTTTGATCTTGTGTGATTCAATTGATGACATTGTGTGATGAGTTAGCATTGTAATAGAGATCAGATCATGTTGCCACGTCAGCCTCATACACGTGAAGGATCTTGCATTAAGGAGATTGATCCTATCTACCTCGGGAATGTGCGTAGTCTCTGTAAATGATGGAGAACGCATGATGGGTTATCACCTCCATGAAGCGATGAAGAACGAATGATGGAGAATGTCTTGAGATCTGTTCAAAACCATTGTATTCAAATGCAAAGTGTTCAATGGTCAGGATTGAACCGACTGAATTGCTCAACCTAAATGTTTAGGGTTTAGGGCTTATGCTACCGACCTATCTATTTCCTATAAGGTCGATGTTGTGTTTCATGTTGAAGTTGTTGGCAAATGTTGTGTGTGTATCTAAGAGCAGAGATACATGATTCTTGCCAGACCAAATAAGAGAATTGATACCTACAAAGTGTGTGTGCAGAAGGAAGGAACTAAAATGGATTTGCATTGGCATTGAGTGCTATTACCAGATCATTGTAATACCTATTGATCTCTAATCACTTCAACAATTGGAAAATCCCTTAACAGGGTAGCTTTAACCAGCTTGCTATAAATCCTTTAATAGGGTGACTCAAAGCCATTGAGTTCATAAAATCCTCTAACAAGGTAACCTTTAATAGGGTTTAACCCTTAACCGGGTATTCTAGCCATCCCTTAACTGGGTGATCCCTAACATGATCGGTTCCTAACAGAACCTATTGTAACAGTCTTTAACCGGACTAGGCTCCTAACAAAGCGGACTTCTAAAGAGTTCAAGAACAACTTGTGGGTATTCATACCCACCGTGGTTTTTCCCAACTGGGTTTCCACATGAAAAATATGTGTGTCATGTGTGATGCCTCTTTCATGTGATGTTTTGTTATTTCCTGTTTAGTGGTGAATCATGTTGATCTAGTAAATTATTGTATCTCAGAGGATAGAATATCTGTTTATGCATAAGGATAAGGTGCAAATGAGGAAGTAGGTTGTATGAAAAGCTAAGTGTTGCTATTTTAGGTCTTTCACAATCATATTAAGTTTAACCAGTAGTAATCTGGTTCAGACCGGTGTTAGTGATTGTCATTCAAGTTCACTATTTGCAGTCAAACTGGTTTAGGAAAAGATTTTGTGTTTGTACTGATTCAGCCCCCCTCTCAGTACCGGTTTGGTACTCACTGTTCATCATTGAGTTATCAAAGAAATATTCTAACAACTTCAATTCTATCCACTGGAGCAAAAGTCTCCTCATAATCAATTCCTTCCATCTGTGAATAACCTTTTCAAACAAGTCTATCTTTATTTCGGACAACTTCACCCTATTCATTCAACTTATTCCAGAATACCCATTTAATTCCAATTACATTTGTATCCTTAGGTCTAGGAACAAGAATCCATGTATTATTTTTTCTTAATCTGATTCAATTCTTCTTCCATAGCTTTAATCCAATTCTTATCTTTGCATGACTCATCAACATTTTTAGGCTCAATCTTAGAAATCAAAAAAATTTCTTCGGCAAGTCTTCTTCTAGTCATCAAACCTTTATTCTTATCACCAATAATCTAATTTTATGATTGATTCAACCTCACATACTTGGGAGTTTTTGTATTTTCTTGAATTTAAGGTTCTTGAATATCTACAACTTCTCCTTGATTCTCTGTCTTTTCCAGACCAAATTGAAATTGATTTTGGGTCTGTACTAGCTTTCGTGAACTAACATCCTGATCATCAGAATCATATCTACAAGATATAATCTCTTATATTTCCTTCATCAACCTCCACATTATCACTTTCAACCATCTTTCTCAATATTTTATTATAACACTGATATACCTTACTTTTAGTTGAATAACCAAGAAAGATTGCTTCATCTCATCTAGCATCAAACTTTCCATCATCTCTTTTGATATAGCATTTACTACCAAAAATTCTAGAATATCTAATAGTAGGAGTATGACCAAACGATAACTTATAAGGAGTCTTACCAGTATCACCTTTGACATTTACTTGGTTAAGAGTATATACTGCAGTACTTACAACTTCTCTCCAAAATATATATAGAACATTTGCTTCAATAATCATGGTTCTAGAAGCTTCTTGAACTGTTCCATTCTTCCTCTCTACAACACCATTTTATTGTGGTGTCCTAGGAGTAGATAAATGTCTCTTAACTTGATGCTTTTCATATTATGCATTAAACTCACCAGAAGTGAATTCTCCACCTCCATCAGATCTCAAACACTTTAGCTTCATTCCGGTCTCAGTTTCAACTCGAGTTTTGAAAATATTGAACTTCTCCAATGCTTCACACTTCTCCCTTAAGAAGGTAACCCACATCATTCTCAAATAGTCATCAATCAACGTCATGAAATACATGTCACCCTGCAAGCTTCTCACTCTAGAAGGACCACACATATCAGTATGGACAAGATCTAACAATCCATTAGAATATATTGTTTTCTCTTATAAGTAACTCTTGTCTTCTTCCTTAATTGACATTCCTTACATACTAGATTAGAAGGCTTTATTAACTTCGGTAGATCTTTTACTGCCTATGTAGAACTTATCTTAACCATGCAATAAAATTTTACATGACACATCCTTTTATGCCATAACCAACTTTCATCAATCTAAGTAATCAAACAACTTTTACCACCAAAATTCAAGTGAAAGATATTACCTTTAGTCTTTGTACCTAATGCAATCTCAGTTCTGGAGCTAGTCAAGATCTTACATTTGCCATTCTTAAATAGCAAGTTATATCCCTTATCAACCATTTGACCAACACTCAAAAGATTATGCTTTAAACCTTCAACATACAAAATATCATCAAGATTATGCTCATCATCAAGAGAAATAAAACCTCTTCAATGGATTACACAATCTTTGTTATCACTTAATCTTACTATTCCACCATCATACCTTTCCAAGCTCATAAATTTACTCTTATCACCTATCATATGATGAGAGTAACCACTGTCAATTAACCATTCATCTTTCTCCTCAAATTTAGTAGTTAATGGTTTCTCTTGATTAGTGTAGCTTGTAGAATATATAGTTACAAGATCATCTTCCTTGATAGCAATGAACACAAATTCATCTCCTGAATTACCCTTATCTGACTCATCATCTATCACACCTTCATCAACCACATAATAACACTTCTTCTGATATTTAGGATTATATGGCTTAAATGGATTTTTAGGATTTCTCTCTCTCTTTTTGAACACCTTGATGCAAAATGTCCTATCTTATTACATGAAAAACATTTAAGAGGTAAATTTCCTTCATACTTACCAACACCTTTAGGCAATCTTCTGGCAATAAGTGCTTCAAGATCCTCAAGCTCTCTTTCTTCATATTCTCTCTTTCATCTCTTTCTCATCTCTAGATACTCTTGTGTAACTTTCTCCTAGATAATATTTCTGCTTCTTAGAAATAGTAGCTTTGAATGCAGATTTAGTCTTAGGAAGAGAGTCTCCAAACTCACTCAATTCAAAAGTAGCAAGTTTACCAATCAACATGTCTCTTGTCAAATTTGTCACAGTCTGGATCTCATCAATAGCAGCAGTTTTAGGCTTGTAAGAAGAAGGCAAGGATCTCAATACTTTAGCAACAATCTCAAACACTTCAAGGACTCCATCAACACATCTGATTCCACACACAAGTTCATTCACTTTCTACATAAAATAAGTAATATTCTCATCTTCACCCATCTTCAGGTTCTCATTATTTACTTTCAAGCTTTATAACTTAGATATCTTCACATGGCTATCACCTTCATGCAAGGTCTCCAATTTTACCTAGATCTCATGACCAGTTTCAAGATCCATCACATTAGTCATTTCAGATTCTAACAAGGCACTCAACAATGCTTCCTTGGATCTAATATTGAATTTTGCTTCCTTTATCTCATCCAGAGTAGTAGGATCATTTTCCAGAACATTATAGACATTATTAGTGATCTTCCAGTACTCTTCTCCAATGCATCTTAAATGTACTTGTATCGGGCTCTTCCATAGAGTATAGTTCGTTCTATCAAATCTCAGACTATCCTTCTTGAAAGAAAAGGTTTCCACCTCGGATCTCCTCAAGCAGTCAAGCTTCTTCTGGAGGTTCTAGCTCTGATACCAATTGTTGGCAATAATACAACAAAATGAAAGGAGGGGTGGTGAACCAATTTGCACCAAAAACTACAACAACTTAAACCACAAAATAGATCTAATAATTAATAGTTAAAGCATTAATCAACACCACATCAATAACACACATAACACCAATATTTTTGACATGGAAAAACTGGTTAAGGGAAAAACCACGATGGGAACCTACCCACAATGAGATAATACCCTATTAGGAGTAAATGTGAATATTAACGTGGGAATGCACATGCATTTAGGAACACTGCCTAGAGCTCACTACTCAAAATACGAAACCCAAAAAGGCTACAACCTTAAGCGAAGGCTCACTGCCTTACAAGAAGTCTCACTGACTTACAAAAAACATTCGGACTACAATCTAGATCATATGAACTATGAAAATAGCATCTCCATATGCTTGATTACAGTTCTAGTTAAGCTCACTGTCAGATCTTCTATACAACACACTTCTTTGCACAGCTTTGCACAACTTCCCTGCTACTAAATGATTGACAAAATATTCACACATAACATGATCACTTACAATGATTATTACATATATTTATACAAGTCATCAACCTATATTTCAAGGTTGTCTAAACCCTCAATACCAAATACAAAATAATATCATCACATGCTACAACAATACATGTAAAACAAAATAATGTTAGCTAAGACATAGTCTGGACCCAAATCAACACCGCAAATATGAAACACCTCCAAAAATTATGCCTCGATCATCTGCAACACGCTACAACCACTAAGAACATCACATAACATGAAGAACATCACTGGACATGAAAAATATTCAAAAAGATGCACAATAATCAATATGGGCCACCAATATGCATAAAACATGATCTAAATACATTCACAAGCAACGTGAATTACATCACAACAACCACAACAACTCGGATTACCAGAATCATCATCATCTCTCTACCGGAGCTCATGAACATCAACATAACTGACTGACAATCTTGAAAGATATGCCTGTGGATATCCAAATCATGAACCAAGCCAACTAAGGACACACATCAACATCCAGAACACATTCCATACATCCAAAACCAAAGATATAGCAATTCCAGAGCAATACAGAGCACAAACCAGAATACCGAATAACACAAATAATTGCATAACATCCCAATAAATGATCTCATAACTCGATCAAATCATCATGAAAACCTCTACAAATGGAAATAAACCATCTACAAACAACATACAAGAAACCCTTTGAACTACATTAACTCATCTGCAATGCGCAGGCTAAACCAACTCATCCAATCAAACTGCAACGCTGTAATACATAGAAGAAAACTTTCCAACAATCTCCTCATCAATAATCTCCACATATGTCACATATGTTGACATCAATGACAACATATCAGCTAATATCCAACAACCACACTATTTCTTTGTCACCTCACAAGTCTGCTTCTATTTGAAGATCGGGCAATCGAAGATGTTTGGAAGATAGGAACAACAAAAACAAGTGAGTACAACTTCTTGTGATGAGCGATAGCATGATTAAAGATTAAAAGAAATAGCAACCAAGGCAAGTCCCACAAGAACACTTCACCACTAGATAGAGCCAATCACATAGTCACCAACTAGACATTTGCAGACACCTAGATAACGTGGGCCCAACTATCAGGGATCGGAGGCTAGTCAGAACTTGACATGAAAATAAAAACAACTTCTTTTCCATTTGGATGTGATAGGATGATAATATGAATTTCAGACAATGTGGGCCCACTATCGAGGTTGGATATTAGTCACAAGTTAGAAGTGAGAACAAAAAGACTTTAACTTTTCAAGTCAGAGGTGATCACCTGACAATACATAGTGCGACAAGGGAGGGTCCATATTGGATATCAGAGGATCAGATTGAATGCTAACTTGAGAATTTAGTGAGCAACTTCCACTCTTCAAGTTTGAAGTGATACTGTAATAAAAGTCACTTTTATTGTGGTATAGCAAGAGACTTCACTCTACATTATTTTCTTTACCCTGCATGTTGTTTTTCTTCCATTCTTCATGCTGCGGGCTGGCAGAGTGCACCATATGCTTTGTTCATTTTGCCCCATGCAATAACTTATTTCTAGATCTCCATGGTGTAGGATAGTGATACATTTGGGGTTATTTCACCTAGTCATAACACAAGTCACATTGAAATGCACCATGTTGCCCAAACAGAAAACCCTTTACACTGAACCAGAAATGAAGGATTTCATAACCCTCTTGATAGGACTAGCTATTATTATTATTATTATTATTATTTGAATAAAAGGGGTAAAAAAAATTATTTGAAAATCAGATACAAGAATTACATAGAGACCCAGAGCCCGAAAGCTCCAGGAAAGAACCACCAACCCATCCCTAGATCATCCAACTTCATACCCAACCATGTCCTCAGTAAAAATCTTCTACAAGTCTTGACGATAATCTCCGGAGAGATGCTCCCAACCTTCAACTTTCCAATCACTACCATGCTCCGAGGCCCACTTGGCCAAACAATCAATAGCTTTATTCCATTCCCGAGGGATGTGGATGAAAGAGACCTGTTCCATTAAAGAACTAATTTGGAGAATCTACTGAACAATCCCTGCCAGTTGCCACTAAATCCCACTCACCTTCTACTCCATCAACAAGTTAACAACAATCTGTGATTTCGATTCACAAATCACCTTCCTACGACCTAGTTCCCAAGTGCGTTCAAGGGCATAGAGAATCACCAATCCCTTCATAAAGTTATTAGACTGCCACCCTTTATGTATTGAAAAGAGGAAAACAACCTCGCCCATGCTATTCCTACCAACACCACGAACTCCAGCAAGGCCTGGGTTACCCCTAGATGAGCCATCAGTATTAATCTTGATAAACTCATCCTGAGGGGGTATCCATCTTCCCATCCTTTGCACCTTCCTCATGGCTCGTCTACCTCACCTGACACAAGCTGAGGCCGGAGACAACTCCTGTAGACCAAGCCTACTCACAATATTAGTCTCATCCCTACCCAAAGGAAAATTGACCTCACATTTCATTTCCACCATCTCTTGGATCATTGCAATGATTCTATTCCAAACTTGTTGAACTAACAATCTGACCTCATGAAAGATTCTCCTGTGCCTCTCGAGCCATATCTGCCATAGAATGAAGATGGGCCCATCATACTAGACAATTTGAAGGAAGGAGGACAGGATAGGAGGTCTGCCCAAATTGCTCGAGAACTCCACCAGAGAATCCACATGGATACAAGGATGCTTCCACACCCCCCACCAATAATGCCAAATCAGCTGAGAGAAGGGACATCTGAAGAACATGTGTGAGGAATCTTCCTCCCCATTACCACACAACACACAGATAGAGGGCACCATAAATCCCCGCTTGTGGATATTGTCCCAGGTTAGACATCTATTCAAAGCCAAAGTCCAAGCAAAGCAGTTACACTTCGGCCAAGACACATTACTCCACACCTGTTTCCACCAGTTCACCTCTCTTCCCTCAAGTCTTCGGTACAACAATTCTCAGTATCCACCAGCCACCATAAACATGCCCTTAGGATTGGGAGACCAACCCATCCCATCCCTACCCTTGAGGGAGCTACAATGTCTACTTGCCAAAATGCCCTGCTGCTCCGCACATTCTTCCTCTATCCCAGCAACCGGCCACTCATCAGGAAACTTCCACCTCTCCAACTCCAAACATCCACACCTATAAGAAGCCTTGAAGTCACTCACCCTTGACCATCCAGCCTCCAAAAATCTCTGGCACAGATTCCTAAGGTTAGGGAACTGATCAAGAATGGGAGGGTAGCCATCCCAAGAGTCATTCCAGTAAAGGACCTTTTCCCCCCTCCTGCAAATCCAAAAGAGCCCTGCCTTAATGTGAGAAGCCCCCCTCTTGAGAGTATACTAGATCAAGGAGCCCTTTCCCTCAAGTGGATATCTAGGGATTTCCTCCAGCAGAACCCTCTGCATATATTTATTGGCCAAAATCCTGGCCCATCCCTGATCCTGCTCCACACACCACCTCCAATACAATTTAGCTGCCAACGCCTCCCCAAAAGGAATAGAATGCCTTAAACCAAGCCCCCCAGACTGCTTCGGGCTACAAACCAAGTCCCAATTGACAAGACTCCATTTTGAAGAGGAAAGATTGCTTGCCCATATGAATTGCCTAGCTAGAGAGTCCAAATCCTTCAAGAACCACTTAGGAGCCACATGAAGCATACACCGATAGATCGGAAGAGCTTAAACCACCAACTAAATCAATTGAACTCTCCCAGCAAAGGATAGCCATCTATGAGTCCAATGTTCAACTTTCGAGTGGAGTATATCCAAAATACCCTGCCAAGATGTCCTAGGAGGGTTACTAGGAGAGATAGGGATATCCAAATAAATCAACAACAGGGAGCCAACCTGGAATCTCAAGATAAGAGCAATCCTCCATTGAATAGCTTCTGGAGTGTTGAAGAAGAGGATAGAGGATTTATCCTCATTGATCATGTGGCCTAACGCCGCAAGATAAACATCCAAGACCCTATGTAGATTATTAGCTTCTCTGATTCGAGCCATCCCCATAAGAGCCGTGTCATCCACAAGTTGTAGATGAGACTATGGCTGCAAGTCATTACCCCATCTCTAGCCCTGAATCATCCCCAGACCCACATTATGCTTAATCAGCCTCCCCAAACCCTCAACCAGAAGAATGAAAAGATAAGGAGAGAGGGGGTCCCCCTGATAAAGACCCCTAGAAGCACCAAATAGCTTAGTATTATCATCATTGATGAGCACAGAGAAGGAAGTAGTCATAACACAGCTCATAAACCACTAAATCCACTCATCAGCAAAACCAAACTCCTTGAGGATCTTCTGGAGGAAGGACCACTGAACTCTATCATACGCCTTAGCCATGTCTAGCTTGATAAACATAGATTTTTCCCTGGAAGTTACCAAAGAGTGAATGGTCTCCATGGTAATGACCACCCCATCCAAGATTTGGTGCCCTTCCACAAACCCACTCTGCTCCTCAGAGATAAAAATCCCCAGGCACTTCTTCAATCTATCTGCTATCAACTTAGAGATGATCTTATAAATCACATTGCAGGGAGAGATGGGTCAGAACTGGCCTAATCAGTTAGCCCCCTCACACTTGGGGATAAGAGCAATGAAAGTTGCATTCAACACCCAAAGCATCTACTTATTCCTCTGGGACTCCTGCACCAGCTCCAGTAAATTCAGCTTGACAACATCCTAGAATTCTTGAAAGAATTCTACTGGGAACCCATCCGGACCAGGAGCTTTTCCTTTCCTCATGTGGAAGACAATCCTCTCAAGCTCTTCCAACAAAATAGGACACAACAACTGCTCATTCATCTCCCCCATGACCAGAGAGGGAATGTAGGCGAGAACTTGGTTCTCCTCTCCCATTTCCCCCTGTGAGTCCTCCTTGAAAAGGGTCTGAAAATACTGAGGCGCCTCCCTAGATATCGCCTGCAAGGATAAGCACTGTTTGCCTCTGTCATTAACTAGAACCAAGATGGTGTTTCCATGCCTTCTAGCTTTCAGTGAGTTAAAGAAGAAATCAGTGTTCCTGTCCCCCTCCTTCAGCTAATCAATACGAGCCCTCTACTTCCAGTAAATTTCTTCCCTAAGCTCCCATTCCTCAACCACTTTTACAGCCCTATCTTCCTCCTTGAGCAAGTCCTCAGACAAACCTTGCTCTCTGATTTTGCTGGTGATACCATTCAGCACAAGTAGAGTAGCTTTTTGGCATGAAAAATGTTCCCAAAGCCCTGTCGGTTCCATTATATGAGCTGAAACTTAACAAATTGGAGCTACTTGGCAAAGGAGTACATGACAATGCCAAAGGCAGGCCTCCCTTTCCTTCACCACTCTGCTACTAGAGCGTGCAAAGAAGGATCCTGAAGCCACATCAGTTGTAATTTAAAAGGAGGTGAGCGAGCAACCCGAGCCAAAGAAGAAATCAACTCGATGGGCCAGTGATCCGATCCTCTCTAGTCAAGAATCTCTGAGCTGGTGGACCACCCCCTGCTAATCCAAAAATTAGAAACTAGGAAGTGATCCAACCTCTCAGCAATCCAATACTCTCCCACCCTCTTATTGTTCCAGGTGAACAAGCCATTACCAGGTTTAATGTCAACAAGATGTAGCAAGGAAATATTATCCCGAAAAAGGAAAGAAGAGGGTTCCAACCGCATCACCCCCCCTTCTTCTCACTCAGCTCAAGGATGGCATTGAAGTCTCCTGCCATAATCCACGAATGTAAAGGGGCTAACCTATGCATATAGGAAATGTGAGACCATAATATTTGCTTCCCCTGAAGATCAGTAGGGGCATAGGTATTGGAAAACAAAATGAATTTGTCAGTCTCGAGACTAGAGATAACACTGGATAACGAAGACCGAGAAGCCACCCACCAAATCGGGAAGAGCTTTAAGGGGTTCCAAAGACAGGCCACCCCTCCAGAGGACCCAGCTGCCCCAACACATTGACACTCTCCTCGAGTTCATAGCTTCGGCACCAGACCCATCATACTCTCCACAGCAAGTTTAGTTTCTTGCAAAAATAAGACATCAGGCAAATGATTCCTAATTAATTCTCGAACAACTTTTTGTCTGGGGCCGCTGTTTAAGCCCCTCACATTCCATGAAAGAACAATCATTTTGGAGGATTGGAAAAGTGAGAATCCAAAGTCTTTACCGAACTTGACTCAACCAAATTCTCCCCCATCAATTTGATCTTGTCCAAATCCTTCTTTGTGCCAACCTTTGAGCTCTTCTCTGACGCACTTTTCTTAATGTCTTTCTAATGCAAACCCAGATGAACGGGGGTCTTATTGCTTTTGGCCCCAGCCGGTTCCAGTTTCAAAGCGCTCGGAGATCCCTCCCCCTCAACCAAATTCACCTCCACCCTAGTAGTGAGTCCCAACTGAGCCCCTATTGGATGATCCATCTCCATTTGCTGGCTTCCCACCACAATCATGGCCTGGATGGGGTCCTCAAGTGCTCTTTTCGGAGCCCCCCCTAACACACCTTGATCCAGTGGGGTTAACCCCAGACTAACTTCTTGATGGAAAAGGTCATCCAAGGTCTCAAATCTATTAAAAGTGTCCTCCTCCTTTCTCTCCTGAAAGGGCCTTTTTTGTCCTCGGTTCCTATTCTTAGTCTTAACTAGTACAAAAACCATCAGATCCCCCAACCTCAACTGACATAGCAACTTTCCCTTTTTCAACCCTATCCTGTCTCAGCTCCAACTGCTGAGGTTGGCGCACCACCAATTTATATCTAGGACACTTACGTTGAAGATGACCATACTCATGACACAACAGGCAACGAAAAGGTAAAGTCTCATATTGCTAAACCCACGAATAAGAGCCTGCACACATATCTATGGCATCTGGCAAAGGTTTACTAAGATCAATTTCAACACAAATACATGCAAAGGTCATTACCTTTCTTCCCAGGGTTTGTGTAGAGGATCCCACTGGCTTCCCAAGCAGAGCGGCCAACATCCGAAGCACATCTTCCCAATAACATTCCACAGGAAAACGTGGCAAATGGACCCACACAGGAACCCTATTCAGAAGTTCCTCTGAGGGGTTAAACCCCACATGCCAAGGTTTGATGAACCCCACCTGGTTGTAAAAATACAGACCACCTTCGAAGACCCTATTGCGATCCTCCATGTAGTTAAAGGTAACCATGAAGTAGTTATTTGCCAGTAGCATAATCTCCATTTCCCCCTCCGAAGCCCAAGTCCTTAGTGCCCAGTTTTCCAAGAACTGCAAAGAAACCCTCATTCCCAAAAACTTGCAATATAGCGAGTGTTTTGAGAAATATTCGACATCTTTCGCTATCATCTCGGGAGGAATAACCTGTTTTGGCCTCTCGCTACATCTCTCCAAGAACCCATTAATCTTCGAAATACGCGAACTGCCAGCACTATCAGACCCCAACTCTGAAGAAAAGAGGTTATTATTGAAAGTCTTCATGCCCTGTGATGGGGGTTTTGAGCCCATTGCGACACAAAAATCCATGACTGGCTGAGCCTTCAAGGCCTCCCTACTAATACTCACCATAAAGCTTGAGGTGGACGACACTCTAAACCCCAAAGGGGCCCGAAAGATTAAAAAAGCCCCAAAAATCCACCCCTCCCTCACTCTCCCGGGATGGATGTCCACCCATGGCCCCCAACCCTGCTAGAATCTGTTGTCTGTGTGGAAAAGTGGCTGAGCCGCTCAGCTCGAGCCCCCCCGTAGCCCACTGCTCCTCTTCCCTTCCCCCGCTGTTGCTCCCCACACCGCCTTGACTCCCCCGCTCTGCGCAGATCCTTCCACGCTCCTTGTAGCCTCTGCAAATCCCTTGATCATGATCTAGGGCAATGCCCTAGCTCGGCCCTCAACACCGAACGCCCGCGCGACATCCTCCATGGCCTCTCCAGCTATTATTATTATTATTATTATTATTTCTACTACTACTACTACTACTACTACTACTACTACTACTACCACCACTACTACTACTACTACTACTACTACTACTACTACTACTACTACTACTACTACTACTACTATCATTGTTATTATTAATCTTATGAGTAATGTTAGTTAGAGATGAAAAATTGAATAAGGATGGACTTATTTTAAAAAGAAGAATTAATATGTGGTGACACACATGAGGTCATAAACTTATTTGGAAATTATTTGTTTACTCAATATTCTAATTGAGCACATGGTGTAGGATAAATAAGAAGATTCTAGAAGAGAATTTCAAATTCAAATTTCAAATGTATGGTCAAATGTAACTGCCACTATGACAAGTTGTAAAGAATGTGTCTTGCATGAAAGAATTTCAAATTCAAATTTAATATGCAACCCCCACTTTTTCATGGAATTATTTTGGGAAAAAGAATATGGAAATTAATTAATTCTTTGGTAGTGGGAAATGGTTCTCTCTTTTTATATATTGACTACTAGATTTTCGAAAGAGGGGAGTTCATTCTTCTTTTTTTGTGATAAAATAGTCTTTGATTTCTTATGAAATTAGTTTCAATATCATGATAGTTGTAGGAGAAATTTCATAGAAGTATTGCAGGAATTTAGAGGTTTTGGAGAAGATCCTTACCAGGCTACAAGGAAAGGATTGAAGAAGGATAGCTAGGAAAAGAGAAGGTGATCAACAACAAAGTCTTAATTCGACTACAGATTCAGGTTCCTCCTTCCATACTTACTTGCATGTTCTTTTTTTAAGTAGAGAAAAGAAGGGGGGATTACTTTTTATTATTTGCATGTTCTCAAATTTCTATAGAGAAAAAACATATGCATGCATATCTTTCCTTGTTCCAACTTTTGATAGAGTAAATCTACATTCCCGTATGAAATAAATATGTATATTTTGCCTTCATGTTGAATTAATAAGTTAGTAGGGTTCCTTTCAAAAAAACGTGTCTACAAATGAGAATATCAATTGAAAACCCATCCCTTGATTTAATCCCATTATTTTATATTTCCAAAACAAAATATAGATTAATAAAATATATATAGTAGAATAAAATAAAATAATAAAACACAAAATATTAATTTCCATTATAGTTAAGCATTAGAGTTATATATATATATATATATATATATATATATATATATATATATATATATATATATATATATATATATATAAAAGTGACACATTAAAGATTACATTAAAAACTATAGTTCAATAGAAGCCCTTATGAAATTTTGTGAGAAATCCATGTTGACAACAAAGTAAGGAAGAGGTATCCTGTATGTGGAAGGAAATAGAAAGCTATGTTTATATCTTTGTCAAACGAAAAATACTATGCTATGTAACTATGTTTGTAAAAACAAAAAAAAAATATAGTATTTTGCCATGTATCTCAGAAGAGGGATTTAAGACCATAGTAAGATGGACAATTGCTAATAGAAAATAGAGAATGAGATGGGTTTGAAAACTTGCTTCTTAATGTAATATTTATGAACTTATTCTGTGTGAGAAAATCCCATTTTCTGAACTGCAACTTTTTCACTTGTTTTTCTGTATCAGAAAGGAATTCGAATGAAGTGAAAAGTCTTTTATGTTGTTTACTGAAATGAAATGAAATAAAATAAGTTACATTTCCATTAGTAGTTCCCTACATACATATGCTTATATCTTAGTGGATAAGATTTCATAGTGACATTCAATAATGAAAACTCTATCATTATAGATGCTAAATAAAATCTATTGTGCATTGATCATCTGGTAGTATAGACATTAGATAAAATATGTGTGTGTGTGTATGTGTGTGTTCCTAGTATGAACATAGTAAATGGTGAAAGAATGAAGTGGGTATTTGTATATTACTTGAAAAATAAAGCATAATTACTTTTAGGAATTTTTCTCAATATATTTACATACTACCCTGTAGGTAGGCATAGTTTGATTAAACAAAATAGGTTTTGGGAACTAGGCCATTTAGATCTCACCCCTCTTTGATCATCCAGCAGGAATAAACCCAATTTATTTCTTTTTCTTTTTCTTCCTGGAGGTTACAAGAGGATCCTCTGGCTGAAGTCTTTTTTTATTCTGACCCTATTATTGATGTCATTCTTGTAGCATATAAAAAAAAAATCTCAGAAAGAAAACAAATAAAAGAAAACTACAATACTTTTTTTTCCTTGCAACCCTGTTGTGGTAATAGCCTCCTCTTCATAGCTAAATTCTTGTTATCATGGTGATCAATACCAGTAGAACCCTGGCCACTGCCTCCCTGTCTAATTCTCACAAGAAAAATAAAGGGGGAAGTAAAGGAAACCCTTAAGGATTTTTAGGGCTTTTAAGGAAATAGTATTTTTGGTTTTTAAATATTTCCTTGGACTTTCCTGTATCTCACTGTATCTCACGTGAATGGCATTCTTTTTCATTTTAAATTTTTTTTTTTTAAATACGTTTTTACTAAATGATTAAAGACTTTATTTATTTTCATCTTATAAAACTAAGGGGAGTGAAATGGGGATAATTTTAAAATAAATTGCAAGATTAGAAAAAAACATCCCTTCTCACGTGGCATGATAGAATAAAGTTGCCTTTTTAATTAATAAATTCCCTTTTCTTTTAAAGTTTCCTCTTTTATAGTGTTTCCCTTTTTCATAAAGAAAAAGTAATGTAGTGTTGCATTAAAAATATAAATAAAAAAATAAAAATCATGATGATTGGGTGGGGATTATGAAATTGATATATTTATATATTGAATTGAATATTATTATTGCTTTATTTCCTCATTAAAGATATTAAAAAGGAATAAAAAAAGAATAAAGTTTGGTGGGAAAGGGAATATATCATTTAAATAATTATAATGATTTTATAAATATAATAAAAAATATTAGAGGTAAAATATATGTTAAAAAAAAATAATAATATACATTTATATGGTGTGGATTATGTACCTAAGTTTATATATTTAAGATTTGGGAGTCATTATAATTTATCAAATTTCATATAATATGTAATCATAGATATTGTCAAAGAGTCATACAAATATTAATTTTTAAATCTAGTGTCATTGTCTTTCATAATAAAGGATATAGATAAAGTTATTATTTGTAGAAAATATACAAGGATAAGGTTAACATTGCTTCAAGTGGAAGGACTAGTTCGTTATCTCATTATAATCTTGCAAAGGATTTGGCATTAGTTCAAAAACAACTAAAACAAGATTGATTAGAATTATTCAGAAGCTTTATTTATATTGGATAATCAACAAGTAATTTAGACTCTCTTCTAATCTTATTTCCAAACTTTGGTAATTAAAAAGTAATGTGGTTATCAAGCTCATTGTTAATAGATTCATTTCCAAAAGTCTTGTTATTTAGCAAATTATTCCATTTTATTTCTTTCAAATAATTTAGTACCTTTCAAGTATTATAATTCAAATTATAAGTTAGGTTACCATTGTAGAAGATAATTAAAGATAAATCTTATGTTACATCAAATGGAAGAATTAGTTGGTTTATAAATAATGTGGTTATTGTCAAGTTTATTATTAGATATTTTTTTCCCCCTTTCAAACATATAAGTATTAAATTCATTTTCAAGTTTTGTTATTTAATAATTTAGTTTTTATTTCAAGCAATTTAATTCCCTTCAAGTAATAGGATCCAAATTTAAGAGTTAATGGTTTTGTCAAGCAAATAGTATCTTTCAAGTAATTCAAAATCATTTTCATAAGTTATCTTTTACAAGTATTGAATAGTTCCAAGCAATTAATACTTTCATGTAAATTAGTTCAAATTTAAGAATTTTAATTATTATCATAGTTTCTTTCAAGATAATACTACTCCAAAGTAGATTATTCATTTTTGTTTCTTTCAATTACATAGAATTAATACCTTAACCTTTATTTTCAAGAAATGGTTCCTTGCATATAATAGTCTCATTCTTACAGCTATACAAATATATTGCTTTACTTAAATTAAAAGATAAATTCCTAGTTAGAAAACTATACAAGAGGAGTTGAAACCAAAAACCTTAGTAGTGTTTGGTATCTATGGTGCCTCTAGGTCATGCATACGGGTAATGTTGTCGTGTTGAACTACTGCACTTAATGCCTAATAAATCTTCAACAATGACATCTGTGGCATCACCCCTCTAAAAATCCGAGAAGAAATAAGGGTCATTTGAAAGTTAAAATCCAAGGGGTGGGTAATCCCCCTTGGATTGATAATCTAAAAAGATAAATCTTAAATGAATTTACATCTTCTCAGTTAAACCTTAGAAAACCCCATTAGGGTTTGGTTGTGTGTTATAATTTTTGAAAATTTATTTTATCTTATTGGTTTTAGTAGATGATAACAGATTAAGGGTGACGTATTTAATAGGAAATATGACTTAGTTGTTTTAGGCCATAAGCAGAAGGCCATCTTGAGCCTTTTCGCTATTGAGATACCATCGTGGGTAGCAACCATAGAGAAACTATTTGGGACATTGACCCTAGAAAGGATTGCATACCCGCCAAACAATTTACATTAAACCATAGTTAGAAACTAGAACTACATACTTGATGCCTTGATCCCATGTCGGAACGGGTATGTAGGCAGTCTAGGGATGGAGTCATCCCTTATACTCAGGCGTTCGGGGATGGGGATTAGGATTTGGTTTTGGGTGAGTAGTTGGTTTTCAAAGCTCCTTGGTATTTTAATAAAATGGTGCAAATACTAATTGAAAGGTTAAAATTAATTCAATGCATACTCAGAAAGAATCCCATATGGATTCGCTTGACTTCCCGAGGCTTTAGGCCGAATTTCAAGGCGAAACTCAAGCTTGTTATATAATTATTTTTATATACTCCTAAAGACGGTGACCTCGGTGCATTCCTAGTAGGAGAGTGTAGTCTTTAGAGAGTGGCTCAAGACTTGGATGGTCCCGATGAGTCTAAAGTCTCTGGCTAGAGCATATCCTATTCTTATGAATAGATGCCTATCCCATTTGGGTAGATGCCTATCCCATATTGGATAGATGAAACCTCATGTCCTTATGGACAAATGTCTAACCCGTATGGTTAGATGCCTAGTCTTGTATGGATAGATGCCTAACCCATATGGTTATGTGCCTAACTTGTATGGTTAGATACCCATCCTAGTTGGATGGATGCCTATCCAATTTGGATAGATGTACCTGAGTATGTGATTGAATCAAACACAATTAACAATAAGTAGGAACAAGTAATCAATATTTATTAAGTAAAAAAAAAAAAATTAGTTGAGATTTTTGGATTAAGTAATAGTGGGTTATTACAATGTCAGCTAGACTAGAATGAAGTCATCCCAAAATAGGAAAGATGTCAACACAACATACAAGGGCTAATGAAAGGCAAAATAAGGTATACTAAAAAACACATTGTGGGATGCCTGTAGAACATGAAACTGCCTTGTGTACACCTCTAAACTCCATTTCATTTCACATTTTTTGTTGCCTGCAACATTTGTGTAGCATAACATGACGTTTTATGCATGACTGCAAATAATACTCCATGCACAACGATAACCTGTGTGTTTTGCGTTTCACCTGCACTGACTTGAGCACAATCATCTCTACCTTCCTATACACTAAGAATCCTCAACTGTTGACATCAATCATCTTGTCTGTAACCTTTTGACATCCCTGCAACTCTTGTTGACATCAATGATAACAATGCCAACAAAAGAATCTACAACATTCATCAAATTATATACCTTATCTAGGTTCACCCTACCATCTTCAACCATATCTTTGACAAAATGATACTGAACATCAATGTGTTTGGTTTGGGAATGAAATGCCAAGTTCTTAGCTAAGCAGATCACACTTTGACTGTCACAATAAGTTGTCACTACACCTTGTTTTATTCTAATATTTGAACATAATTTCTTAAGACAAATGGCTTCTTTACAAGCATGAGTAGTTGCCATATACTCTACTTATGTAGTGGACAAAGAAATGACTTGTCACTTACTCATCCAACTAATTGGACCACCAAATAAAATAAACACATAAGAACTAGTGGATATTTTGCTATCAATCATCTTGTCTGTAACCTTTTGACATCTCTACAACTCTTGTTGACATCAATGACAATAATGCCAACAAAAGAATCTGCAACATTCGTCAAATTCTCTACCTTATCTAGCTTCTGTTACTACTTATCAAATTTCCATTAGTTTCATATCCAAATTCATACTATATATTCTAGTTGGTTAGTATTACCGAATCATGCAGTCGGTACACACAGAGAAGTCAGTATGAACAGTCTAGTCGATTACAGAAGAAAGCAGTCATAGAATGCAGTATTCACCGAGCTATTTACCGAGTAATGTTTCATGGCTACCGAGCAGTAAAGTTAACTCACCGAGTTGATATTCACCGAGTGAAATGTTTTACCAGATACATTGAACCTGGTCATGCACATGAAAACGTGTTACAAGATCGAGGCACATCTAACTGTTTTACATTGGAAATTGCACTAGGAGATTGTGTATGATTACAAGGTCAATCTGACCAATGAAATATTTTGTTTAGTTATTCATTTGAAGAATCTTTTTGTAAGATTTAAGCAATGAATTAGATCACCGCTATAAGAGATCTATTTATACAACATGATTTTAAGGTTAGAAAAAAGATAGATGTGAGATATGTGTGTGTATGCACGAAGGAAGATTGTTACAGAGACACAGAGAGGTCATCAAGAAGGTTATCAGTGAACAATCGAAGAACAGAGTAAACAAAAGGGTTTACCAAGTTACAATATGGGTTACCAAGGCATGCTACAAGCTAGGTAATCTTATTTTGAGCACATAGAATCTGCTATAGCATTTCAGATGTAAAGTTGCAGATATTTGTAATGATTTTATTGTAAAATTGTGAAGTTGTAAGAGAAACCTTTAACAAGGTAAAAGACTCTAACCAGGTCTATAAATTGTAAATCCTCTAACCAGGTGCAACATTTATATAGTGTTGTAAAATCCTTTAGTAAGGTAGATCTAACAGATCTTGATACTCCTAACAGGGTAAGCTATCAGAAATAGCTAAATGTAGCTCTAACCGAGCAATCTTTATTATTGCAATATTGAAGTTGTGGGTGCCATCCCCACCGCAGTTTTTCTCTCTAACCAAGAGTTTCTGCGTGACCAAAATATATGTGTTATGGAGTGAATCATGTATGATTGTTATCTGTTTGTTTTAACTTTATTTTATGTTACTGCACTATTCTGTTTATGCATAACAGTAAGGTTATTATTGAAGAAAAGTTTTGGAGTACTGATTCACCCCTCCCCTCTCAATACATTAGCTTTCCATATTAGGCCTAACAATTGGTATCAGAGCTTGAATCTTGGAAAAGGGTTTAACTACCTAAAGAGAAAGATCTTAGCAATGGAGGGCTACAAACAATCTCAGAGGATTGTGTATCTACAAGAAGAGCTAGATAATGCAAATCAAGTGATTGCAGACATGCAAAGGCAAATGCAAAAATCTTTGAAAGTAAGGAGAAGATTATCTGATGACTTGCAGGATTCTCAAGAGCTAGTGGAACGAATCGAGACATCATTTGAGAATAGTATATCTGAAGAGACTGAAGAAATGATTGGAATGTTGAAAGAAAAGAACAAAGCATTGGCTGGTCAACTGAAAGCAATGAAAAGAGAACATGAACATTTCAGCACACAGATGATTGAAAATCTAGATGCTTTAAGGATAGCTGAGGATAAAGCAAGAAATCTACAAAGAGAGAAACAACAGCTTGAAGTTCTAGTATCTGATAAGGATGATGAAATCATAAGGTTAACTGGTATTCAACAAAATATGATAGATCAACTAGGTTATGCACATCATGAAGCAATTATGAAGAATGATGAAAATCAATCATTGAAACTTGAAGTATCAAGGTTGACTGGTGAACTTGAAACAAAGAAGAAATCCAAAGAATAATTGGAGAAAAGTAATGAAGCATCAAAGATGTTGGATGAGCAACTGAATACAAGAAGACCCTACAAAGATGGAGGACTCGATTACAAAGAAAAGGAATTCATACTACCGAAAGAGGAGAATCATCAAAGCAAGCTGGAAAAAGGAATAACATCAAAAGGAAGAAGCCTATTTTCTACTACTGTGGAAATCAAGGTCATACTGCCAACATATGCCAGATCAGAAAAGGTAAGCAACCGAATATCACTAAGTCCAATGGATATTGTTACAATTGCAATAAATATGGTCACACATCTAATCAATGTAGGACAAAGTCTGTTAACAACTATCAGAAGGCAAAATTCAAAGGGTTTTGTAGAAACTACAATAGATATGGACATAGTATCAAGAAGTGTTGGTTTAAGCAAAAGAACTACATGAAGTATCCACACCGAGCAAACACTAGAAGTTACCGAACTCACACAGATCCTTACCGACAATATGCAGCAGTACCATGGGACTACAATATGAGGATATGGTGCGAATGTTGTGGAATATATGGACATATTAGTGCCAATTATTTTATAAGATTTGGAATGAACAACCAAAGATCATGGAGAAATCCTGGTATGGCATGTTTTCATTGTCACAAAGTTGGACATTTAGCTAGAGATTGCAGAGATCAACTGAGAAGAGACACTGAAGAGATAAAAGAAAAATTCAAGATGATTTGGAAAAAGAAAGAAATGATGTCAGATGAAGAAAGCACCTTACCTACCAAGTTAGGTGCACCTATTTCAAATTAGTCAAGAAAAGGTATGAAGGGACTGCACTCTCTAAAGGTTAAATCATAACAGTTCCTATTCTATTATGTACAAAATTCAAAATCTGCATAGTTAAGATGCAATTAGTTAGTATACTATACAGGAAACCTGTCAAGTCAATGTATACAGGAAACCTATCAAGTCGGTTAATAAAAGAAAGTTAGTTACTCGGTTAAAACAGAAAAAGGTGTAAATCGGTAAAAGGTGAACCGAGTGCATTTAATGTCTTGACCTAACTTGCACGGAGCCTGATAAGGTATTTTTGAGTACTTATAAGTGTTTTCATGGTCATTTTCATTCACCCAAGTTTTCGAGAAGCAGAGCAGAGCGAATCAAAGCAATCAAACTTCATTCAGAGCAAATTTTGAGGTATTTACATCAATCTATTCACACTGTTTAGCTGGTTTCCGATCTAGTCAAATTGCTATTGTCTACCGAGCATTAAGCATCAGTCGTTTGGAAACCCTAAGGATAATTTGTCAAATCTTACCCGAAACCTACCATGGCGCCCAAGATCCAAGACCCCGTAGTTGTCCAAAATGTGGAGAAGCCCTCGCTGAAATATTCTCTAACTCCCAAAGTTGCCTCAGAACCGGATGACAAAACTGCATTTTCACTCATCCCGAATCGAGTCTTGTTAGTAGAAGATGTCAGATTCTTCACCAAATGCCATGTTGAGGAACTTAGTCATGTAGAAATTAGTGACACATATGATGAACTTTGCATTGATGGCAAACTGAATAGCAAATTTGAGCATCTCAAAATCAAGGGATTAACTGAAGCCCTAGTCTATCCCCATGTGTTCAAACCCCAGTGGGTTAAGTTTGTCTTGAGCAGAGTACATGATGATTTCATGTGGCTACAAGAGAAACCGTTTAAGATCACTAAGGAAATCATTCACCTGATCACTGGGTATCCCATCTACGATCATGCACGAGCATAGAAAATGATATCATAAAAGGAGCTAATCAGTCTAACCGGAGTAGAATCTGATTATCGAGGACTAAAATTGAATAATGTCATTGATGCAGAACTCAAGTTTGCAATTAGAGTTATTGGTTACTGTTTCTTCCAATCTGCAAGGGAAACCAGTGTACCATGTGCTACAGTTGACTTGGCCTACAAAATAGTGAAGAAGGGAATGAAAGTAGACTTGTGTGAAGTACTACTGAAGAACTTGTTTGAGAACCTAAACACAATAAGGAAGCTAAAGAAGAACAACTCGGCAAATACACTAAAGTTTGGTTCACTACTTGTATGTATGTTTTTCTACTTTGAGAAGTTCCTTCCCTCAGTCGATAAAGTAGTATGGGAGCTACACCGACCTATCACCCATCAGATCAATGACTTCATCAAGAAGTTAGGAGATAACTTTAATGATATCATGGATGATTACTTTAGCAAATTCCAAGAGAAAATGCACAACAGGTACAGGATTCCACCATAGCTTGTAGAAAAATACAAGGACAATATATGTTTTGAGGTCGATACTGATTATTGTTATGTGAATGCTGTTGAATCGAGGACTCAATCGTTGCAACCAATGGGTTATGAGATTGATTATGATATAACACAACAACAAATTGATTCCTATTTATCATTGCCAAGGCATGCAACTGAACTAAGGTATGGAACCTATGAAGAGGTGAAGGAGAAAGTAAAAATGAGCATTGTAGTACCTAAGGCTACAAGAAAAGCTACAAAAATGATAAAGGTTTTATCTGAGAAATTAGGAGAAGAATCCTCCTCTACACCTGTAAAAGGAAATCTTGCCATTACTGAAGAGGAATCAGAAGCTCAAGAGGTTGCAATAACATTGAGCACAGAGTTGCCAAAGGGTAAAGTTCTAAAAAGAAAGAAACAAGACATCACAAAGGCCCTACCAACTCCACCAACAAAGAGACCCAACACCAAAGCATCAGTTGCATCACCGAGTAAGAAGCAAAAGAGTGTTACTGCACCAAAGGTAACCAAGACCTATAAGAAATCTACTCGGAGACTCATTTTGGCAAAAGAGTCGAGTGATATAGAGTCTGATGATGCAAATAAATTCTAGATCGTGAAAAGCAAAAAGGTAAATATTCACAGTGTTGAAAATTTTTGTGCCAATCTTAAAGAATATGGTGGATTTGCAGGATTTAGATATGTTAAGTATGAGACTAGGAATAATGATGAGAAGCGACAGATTGAAGAAGCTGTCATCTGTACACTTCTGAAGTTTCGACTAGCTCCATTAGAACTAGCAAAGTCACTTCCGAGTGAACTATACTTACATATTGATAACAGATGGAAATATGCAATGGAATCAGAGAGACAAATAAGAGAAAGAAGTCTAGTCCATCTATTTCCTGACATGTCCATAACAGAAATCAAGGAGCATTTGACCACATACAATTCTAAATTTCTTGTGAAACAAAGAGCCTTAAAATTGATGAATGAGCTATACATTGATGTGGAGAATGAGACAAAAGCCAAGTGGCAGGAGATCTTCAAACAAAAAGATGTCAGTGAACAATCTCAAATTGAAATTGTTGATGTCATCGAGCAAGATCCAGATGTCACCGAGGAAGGTCCAGACCCGGTTGACAATAGTCAAATTGATGAAGATGTAATGGATGAAGCGGCACCGGAGCAGGAAATGATTGAAGGCACTACTTATACAAAACTTGTCTCTAGTGAATCTGTCTTAGAACAAGTTCAGCCTTATCCGCCAGTGAAGCCACCTGTCTCAACCAAAGCTCCCAAGGACACTGAGCAAGGCACCAAAGGTAACAAATCTGAAGCTACAGGAGATACAACCAAAGATCAGATGTCTCAAGCACAGACAAGCACTGCAAATGTTACAGCTGAGACCCCTAGCACCGAGCCACCCAAAGACACTACAATGGCTACATGAACCAACCAAAGTGTTGCATCTATCGAGCAACCTACCGAGGGTCAGCAAGCCTCTCAAGCACTTGTCTTAGTGCCACCGACCAAAGGAAAAGAGAAGAAGGTGAGAAAGCATGGTTTCAAATTTGACTTATCTAAACCAATCGTGTTGCCCAATGTAGACATCTCCAAATTGAAAGGGCAAGCACTCACTGAATTCGGTGAACTATGCAAAGCAAAGGCCAAACAGGAGAAGCAACTAGCCATATAGAAAAAGAATAAAGTACTTCAAAAGGTTAGGACACTACTCACAGAAATGCTACCTTCAACAACAGTGTCACCTGATGCAGCCATCCATATTCAACTGGATGAACTCCTAAATCAGATTGAAACATCTGGAGTTGATGCATTTGAGTACTTAAGCAAGCTCAAGGATAAAGAGCTAACTGCTTAAATGATAGAGGAAGTACAGAAATTGATTGTTGTTGGCAAGGTAAAACTTGTCAAATTCATTGTTGAGTTGTCCCCTCAACTCAAGCATATTCTTTATTTATTCCAAAAACTGTGTACATTTTCCTTATTCATTAAAGATGTCAAAAATAAAACTGATGCAATTGAGAAAGAGATCACTGATCTCTCAACTAAGTTGACCACTGAGCCTAATTCAATTCAAAATTTTTATACAAAGCTTCAACAGCTCATGGCTCAACAGTTAGAACTGAGGAATGAAGAGCATAAAATAAGGATGGATATAATGACCCTTCAAACATTATACCTTCCTCATCTCTCATCAGTATAGGAATAGATCAATAGAGCTACACACCTATCAACTACACAAGAGGGAAGCACTCTTGATGGCTTAATATCACTCTTATTTGATATTCAAGCATAAAATTCATTAATGGAAAGTGTAAAGGATTCACTCTCAATCGCCCTCATTGACGCCCAAACAAGGTATAAGTCTATTTTTGATCAGTTACCGCCTCTGGATGGAAATTGAGTTTTTGATGTTTGTCAAAAAGGGGGAGTAATATTATGATACTACATAGAGGAAAGTAATACCAGGCAAAGGGGGAGTAATTATATATTTGGAGAGTAATACAGTTTTGATAACACAATTTTGAGTATTGTATACAAGGGGAGTATACCGAGCAGAATATACAGAGCATTCAGAGGACACTAGCACATAACAGAACCGAACATGCAAAATTCAGAGTTATGTACAAAATAACGATAAGGGGAGTATATCTGCATATACTACTTCATTGACTATTGTATATATTGTCAAGTATAGTCATTTTGCAAGTATATGGTTTTTGAGTTATGACTTTGAAAGTAGTTTTTGTCAAACATCTCAACTAATGTCAAAAGGGGAGATTGTTACTACTTATCAAATTGCCATTAGTTTCATATCCAAAGTCATACTATATATTCTAGTCAGTTAGTATTACCGAATCATGTAGTCGGTAGACACAGAGAAGTCGGTATGAATAGTCTAGTCGGTTACAAAAGAAAGCAGTCACAGAATGCAGTATTCATTGAGCTGTTTACCGAGTAATGTTTCATGGCTACCGAGCAATAAAGTTAACTCACCAAGTTGATATTCACCGAGTGAAACATTTTACCAGATACATTGAACCTGGTCATACACATGAAAACGTGTTACAAGATCGAGGCACATCTAACCGTTTTACATTGGAAATTGCACTAGGAGATTGTGTATGATTACAAGGTCAATCTGACCAATGAAATATTTTGTTTAGTTATTCATTCAAAGAATCTTTTTGTAAGATCGAAGAAATGAATTAGATCACCGCTGTAAGAGATCTATCTATACAACATGATTTTAGTGTTAGAAAAAAGACAGATGTGAGATATGTGTGTGTATGCATGAAGGAAGATTGTTACAAAGACACAGAGGTCACTGAGAAGGTTATCAGTGAACAGTCGAAGAACAAAGTAAACAGAAGGGTTTAGCGAGTTACAATATGGGTTACCGAGGCATGCTACAAGCTAGGTAATCTTATTCTGAGCACATAGAATCTGCTATAGCATTTCAGATGTAAAGTTGTAGATATTTGTAATGATTTTATTGTAAAATTGTGAAGTTGTAAGAGAAACCTTTAACAGGGTAAAAGACTCTAACCAAGTCTATAAATTGTAAATCCTCTAACCAGGTGCAACATTTATATAGTGTTGTAAAATCCTTTAGTAAGGTAGATCTAACAGATCTTGATACTCCTAACAGGGTAAGCTATCAAAAATAGCTAAATGTAGCTCTAACCGAGCAATCTTTATTATTGCAGTATTGAAGTTGTGGGTACCATCCCCACCGCAGTTTTTCTCTCTAACCAAGAGTTTCTGCGTGACCAAAATATGTGTTATGGAGTGAATCATGTATGATTGTTATCTGTTTGTTTTAACTTTATTTTATGTTACTGCACTATTCTGTTTATGCATAACAGTAAGGTTATTATTGAAGAAAAGTTTTGGAGTACTGATTCACCCCTCCCCTCTCAGTACATTAGCTTTCCATATTGGGCCTAACAACTTCACCCTACCATCTTCAACCATATCTCTGACAAAATGATACTAAAAATAATGTGTTTGGTTCGGGAATGAAATGTCAGGTTCTTAGCTAGACATATCACACTCTAACTATCACAATAAGTTGTCACTACACCTTGTTTTATTCTAATATTTGAACACCGTTTCTTAAGAAAAATGGCTTCTTTACAAGCATGAGTAGTTGCCATATACTCTACTTATGTAGTGGACAAAGAAACAACTTATCACTTACTCATCCAACTAGTTGGACCGCCAAATAAAATAAACACAAGCATTGGTGGATATTTTGCTATCGATATTGCCTACCCAATTTGAATCCACATAACCATGAATATCAAGGGAAATCATGTCTACAACCAAATTACCATGATAACACAAACAATACTCTAAGTTACCCTTCAAATATCTAAAGATTATTTTGAGTGCATCCCAATGAACTCTACCAAGATTAGACATATATCTGGAAATAACTCTCATTGCTTGGGAAATGTCTATTCTAGTACAAACCATAGCATACATCAAACTTCCAACTGCACTCTAGTAAGACACTCTTGTCATGTATTCCATCTCTAATGGAGATGTAGGACAATATAAAACACATAATTTCATTCCAACTATAAAGGGAACACATAATGCTCTACAATCTTACATGTTGAACCTTTGTAAAACTGAATTTACATACTTACTCTGTCTTAGCCATATCTTTTTGTTCACTCTATCTCTTCTAATATTCATCCCAAGAATGTGTTTCACTGCACCAAGATCTTTCATTTAAAATTTAGTAGCAAGTTGAGACTTTAGTTTTTAAATCAAGCCTTTCCTTTTACCAGTCATCAACATATAATATAATGTACATGAAATGATCACCATCATATTTTAAATAAACACAGTGATCTAATTTAGAACACTCAAATATCAAACTCAACAAATATGTATCAAATTTCTGGTACCACATCCTAGGACTCTGTTTAACGCCATCCAAAGATTTCTTCAATTTACAAACCAAATCACTTTTACCTTTTATCACATAGTGCTCTAGTTGTGTCATATAAATATCCTCTTGCAAATCACCATGAAGGAAATCAGTTTTCACATCCATTTTCTCAACCTCTAAATCATAAGCAGTAATAATAGAAAGAAAAATCTAATGGATGTCATTTTTACAACAGGAGAAAATATCTCACCATGATCAACACCCTGTTGGTATTCTACACTCTTATGAGAATAGTTGATGTTGTCATTGATGGCAACCAACTGGCAATCACCTGGTATCCCACCGACAGTTATCGGTACCAGCAATGAACTTCTACATACAGCGACAGACACTTCATCGACAACGACAATAATGCATACCGACACTCAAGCCGACATGGAATAAAATTTTGTTTATTGTTTTATAATGTAATTATCTCTTGTAAAAGCCAACATGACATATTGTAAAAGACTCATATATATGTATGAGATCTTATAGGTCATTTGGATATGAGAGGATATGATGAGAGTGAGAGAATATAGATAATATTTTGTATAAGGTGATATAGTTGAAAATGAAGGTTTTGGTTATAGACTAAGCTTAAACCAATACTAAACGTGGCATAGTCGATGTTGATCTGAAGAAGTACATTGTATTAGGTTTTGATAATCCATTTTGTAAGTTAGTGAGACTTCAGTTTTGTAGTTGAGCAGTGAGCTCTAGGCTGCTAGCCTTCCTGCATGTGCAAGTCCCTCATTGTAAGTAATATTTATTCATTGGCCAGTGAGTGAATATTGTGGGTCACAAATCCCACCAAGGTTTTTCCCACATCGGGTTTCCTTGTTAATATCTTGTGTTATGGTGTGTTTTCTATGTTTTCTCTGTTATTCTTATTTGCCGCATTAATTCTTATTTATCAGTACACTATTTTTGGATACAAAGTTCTTAATAAGTTTAAATATTCTGCTACCCAGTTAGACACTGATTCACCCTCCCTCTCAGTGTCTTTGGGACTGTCATTGATTCTGACAATTGGTATCAGAGCCTGGTCCTCTATTTTCAAAATCCTAACAACATAAGTAAGATTCTGACACTGATACAGATGGAGAACTTAAGAAAACAATTGGAAGGAGCTCTTGTATATTATGATGCAAAGAAATTGAAGAATATTAAACTTGAAGATGATCTAAGGACTACACAGGAATTCATTAAAGGACTTCAGGATAATTTTTCTATAGCACAAAATATAAGGAAAGAACTTCATGAGAAGATGCAGAAAGATGATGATGAAAAAGAAACTCTTAGAGAACTTGCAAACAAGTTGAGACAGGAAAATAGTAATAGGAAGAATGAAATGCAAGATATGACTATGAGGTTATGTAAAGATATTGAAGACAAGAAGAAGAATGAAGAAGACTTGACTAGGAGACTCAATGATGTTGGAAATGAAAATATAAGACTTAGTCATGAAAATGATATGTTGAAGACAGATTTGATTCACATGCAACACAATAAAACTGAGCTTATGAGACAAAAAGGAATTCTGGAAAATGAATTGGCTACTGCAAATAAACACAAAGAAAAATTCAAGGAAAGTTTAGAGGATCTTGAGGACATGCTGAAAAGTAAGAAACCTAATGGAGATACTAATGGACTTGGATTTGAAGTTGGAGAAAGTTCCGGTATTGCAAACAATCTGGATAAAAACAAACCGATAAGACAACCTAATGCTTATAAGTTTAATGGAAAATAGTTCAATGTAACAAATATGGTCATATAACAAATCAATGTACATTCAGAAATAATCAAAATATTAATGCACCCACCGGTCAATGTTCCAAATGCAACAAAGTTTGTCATAATTCAGAAAATTGCAGAATGAATGTGAAATGCTATGTTTGTGGAAGATATGGACATTTATCTAATCAATGCAGAACACAAACCAACGTAGGATATGGAAAGGCTATTCAAAGGAATAATGTGACTTGTTATGCTTGTAACAAAATTGGACATATTGCTAAATATTGTAGAAGCAAGACTTCATCGACAAACAATAAAGGATCTAGTTTGAAAGGCAAAGAAAAGGTAGATGAGGTAAAGAAAGAATTTTCAAAACAATGGATTAGGAAGAGAGATCAGATAGTTGATGAAACTATCTCTATATTGGTAGAATAGAGTAATCCTCCATCGGCAGGAGATTCTTCATCCAATTGAAAAGTAACCCTTTGGGGGTATTGCAGCAAGTTGAAAATTATGCAGATTACCCTCGGTTGATGGTGAGAAGATAGATTTCTTCCTTACCGACAAGTGTCTTAAGTTTTCACTTAACCAACGAGCATTTAATGTGGTTGGTGGAAGAAATGTTATTATAAATCAAATGATTTCCCTTATTTTCAACTCAGCGAGCATTCAAATTAGCAGAGAGTGCGAAAATTGAGCAAAGGCATTCAAGGTGAAGGTGCCAAGTGATTTCTTCAGGCATTCAGAATATTTTCAGGCAGTAAAAGGTATTTTTCAATGGCTTCTTCTTCTACTCTTGAGTTTATTCCGAACCCTACAATTGTGGAAAATATGAAATGCCTTAGGCTCGTATTTAAGATAATTCCCAAAATTGCTAAGCAAGATGACTCTGTAGGGGCATTTTCGAAAATTCTTAAAGGTGTAGAATTTGTAGAAGACCCTAGGATTTATATTCATTGCAATATAGAAGAACTAGGTTCTGAAGAATTGATGAAAATGTTTACTAAGGTAATTTATGATGAAAATGGTACTATTAAACCCGAACACAAAATTATAGAAAGTCTAAGTTTTGTGGAGATACTAAAAACTCCCCAATTTCCAGAGGAGGTAGTAAGAATTATATTGAGTAGAGCACATGGAGAGTTCTTATGGTTGGATTCTGTAGGCAAAATAACCCGGCAAGCAATTAGGGTAGTAACTGGTTTACCCTCAATCGATAGCAGACCTGATAAGGCTAAGAAGATTCCTAACAACAAAGTGATGACCCTAACCAGAGCAACATCTGACAATAGATCATTGAGAGTGAATGATATTAAGGACATCAATGTGAGATTTGTAAGTATGGTGCTAGGTTACAAGAATACACATGCTAACAGGCTAAATTCAGTTTGTAGTCTTTGTATAAACAGTGCTTATGAGATGGTTAACAACAATGTAATGATAGATGTGTGTGAATGGATAAAAGATGAACTCATTGACAATTTTAAAAAGATTAAAGGAGATAAGAAAGGGACATTCTGCTTTGGAAATATTTTGGTATGCTTGATGCTGTATTTCACTAAAGAGATCCTTGGTACAGGACCTAAAGACCTTGGTTATGATATACCGGTAGGAAAGCAACTATAGGAAGCTTTTACCGACATGGGAACTGCTAGAGACAACAACATAATTGAATACTTCAAAACTTTCCAAGATAAAATGAGAACTAGAGAAAGGATACCCCAAAGTGTAGTGGACAAATATAACAAAGAAATCTATTTTGTTATCAAAAGACATGAGACATGGATGGAGGATGTACTCCCTAGGACTATTTGGGTGACTGAAATGGGATATGAGGTAGATCTTAACATTCTGGAGACATATGCAAAAGCTTTACTGGAAGCACAAAGGGAACCATCAGAAAAAGTCTTTGGTAGTACCGAGACTATTGAAGGAGATATAAATTTGTTGAAGAAAAGGAAGAAAAGAGAAAAATTTATTAGAGATGCTTCTAAGAAAGTTAAGAAAATTAAGGAAAATGTAATGAACATTAGTGGCATATCGGCTAGTGAGCTTGAAGGACTTCAACCAGAGGCACATATTTCACCAGTTGACACATCTTCTGGAACCAACAGTGAGAAGCCAACATAGTTGAAAAGAGTTGAAAGGAGGAAGAGAAAACCTTCACCGGTATCCTCTCCTTCACCTAAGAGAGCAAGGACTCTAAGAAAGAAACAACATGCAGTAAGGGGACCACCCAAGAAACTCACACCAAAGAAGAAACAACAACCTATTACCCCTTCTTTGAATGATTTACTGAATGAGATAACTAATGACGGAAATTTGGCTAATGTACACAAACTATATAACACATTTAATGATTCTGACAGGGAAAGAATTGAGAATAGTATAATTTTACATTTGGACATATATAGAAAGGTTTTAATTGAAGTTGTGGATGACTTACCTAATGAACTCTATAGGAGATTGGAAGCAAAGAGGATAGCAGTGATGAAATTAGATAAGAAACCAAAAGTTGAAAAACTTCTAGCTGTACATCTTGTAAATTCAAAAGAGGAAATTGATGAATTCATTTCTGAGGCTAACCGATCTATTTTTGCCAGTGGACACTAACAAGTAAGTCTAATGGCAGGAAGAGTTAAAGAGATTGCAGATGAGACTGCTGATAATTGGCATATATTTTTTGTGGAGAAGGAAAATCAAGAGGAAATGAACTGATGGAAAAGACATTTAAAGTGTATCAAAAGGACAAGGACAAGGGCAAAGGAAATATTGGTGGAATTCCAAACATCAAGATCATGGACAATCTACCACCACCACCTTTGGATAATGCACTGGTAGACATAGATGATCCACCGGTTATTGACATTGAAGGTGTTACACATGATGACACAAATCCTGAATCTGAGATACTTTTTGCCATGAATGTGGATACTCACAAAGTAAATATTATTGTGGATAAGGATAGTTCTAAGGCTAAGGAAGACATTGTTGATGTTAGGATTCCCAAAGATACTAAGAGGGGGGGTGAATCAGTATCTAACTGCTATATACATTTACTTGACTTAAAACATGAAAAAAATATTAAAACTATGTACCGGTAAACCAAAAATAATGCAGGAACTAAGAACAATAACAAAAACATGAGAAACACACCATAACACAATATTTTAATGAGGAAACCCAGTGTGGGAAAAACCTTGGTGGGATTTGTGACCCACAATATTTGCTTACTGGCCAATAAGGGAATATTACTTTTACAATAGAGGCCTACACATGCAGGAAGGCCAAGTGCCTAGAGCTCACTGCTCATTTACAAAAGAAGTCACACTGACTTACAAAATGGATTATACTAATCCAATGTCTTGTACTACTTTAGATTAGCATCTTCTATGCCAGGTTCAGTACCAGTTTAAGCTCTGCTACATACATAAATCCTTAACCAATAATTCACATATTAGGTCTGCTATTATCTCCCCTTTCTTTCACCTATTTCCTATTACAAAATGATCTACAATGATCTCATACATATATGAGTCATATTACAACTCTCCATGGTGGCTTACAATGATTTTACAATTAATTATAAAATACATTTTAAACAAAATTGAAGTCAGCCAAGGTGCCGATATGCTTCCTTTCACTGCCAGTGTTCTGTATGCCGATGTAGACTCTATCGATGCCAGTGCCACTATCTTTGTCTTGCCGGTATCATATGATTGAAAGGTTGCCATCAATGAAAAAACCTTCAATCACCTACAATTTCCCATTGGAGTGTGTATTTTCCAACAATCTCCCCCTTTGGCATTGATGGCAACACTCATGAGAAAAATCAAAAAGTGTCCAAAATGATATCCAAAAATAGTCTGCCAAAATTGTCTTACAAAAATTGTGTGCCAAAAAAAATGTATGCTCCCTCTGAGCAGATGATGCCCTTTCTTCTGACCATTTTTCTCATCCCACTACTCCCCCTTTGACATCAATGACAAAGGTAATCATTCGGTGTTAGTGGAGTCCTGCCTATATTCTTGTAACTAGTGAGTTACGATCTGAAAAATATCTATCAAAACTAAATTTATACCGTTATTGAATGTTTTGTTGTCTTTTATTACCTCTTGAGTTCTCTGCACTGTACTAGTGAGTATGTGCATTTTCTCTTCCAATGTCTTCAGTCCGAGAACCAGAGCCTCAGATATTTCTTTTCTCAAAGAAATAAGGTATTCTAGTCTTGGACTAAGTCTGCATTTCAAGTCCTTTGTTTTATCTTTTATTCCTTGTTTGTCATTTTCTAGTTTCTTGATTTTCTCTTCTTGCTCTGCAATCTTCTTCTCTAACTCCAAAAATGAATTTGATGCACCTATCAGATTGTCAGTAGTATTGTTTATCTTATCTTGTGCTTTGTTGATCTCCTTGTCAAGATCCTCTATCAAAATATTTGTTTTACAAGTATCTATGTACAGTTTCTTGAAGTCAAAAATTATTTCACTAAGTTCTAGTAAAAGAGTATCCATTTTCTCTTTATTCTTCTTCACAATATCCTCAAAGAATTTCTCTTTTTCCTTTATCATTCTTTCCTTAAATGTATCCTCATTTATTTGATCAACAATCAATATGTTACCGGTGATGAACTTAGACAATGTGTCTAGTTGACCTAAAGAATCCTTATTACCAATTGTGCACTTTGGAGCTATCAATTTAAGAATTGGAATTGTATCATCAATAGCCTTAAAGGCTTGTACATTGCATTCTGTGATCTTCTTTATTGAATCTAACAGGACCTCTGTTACATTTGCAGGTCTGAATTCTGCCATAGATGTACTAGATGTTTGTCCAACAGTCTTTACAATAGCCATGCTATCGGTTGTGGTAATTACCTTGCTTGTTTCGACCTCTGGTAGGTCAGTCTGTGTTTGCTTTTCTATAAGTAGGGGTTTTAGATTTTTAGTTTGGGCTGGTGGCACTATTTCTATTTGAACTTGAGCTTCAACCTATACTAGTTTTGGTTTCTCTATGTGTATTTCAAAGGGTTTCTCTGAGCTTTTGACTGTCGGTTCTTCAGATGGTTTTTCTGTTGTATCTATCGGTTTCTCTGTGGTATCCTCTGTCGGTTGCTCTGCCTATGTAGGTTTTTCTATGTTTATCTCAACCTCTATAGCTGGTGACTTAGTAGTCACATTTTTCTCCTTATCCTTAGTGGTTTCTCTGTCAACCACAACATTAACTTCCTATGTGTCTACATTTACCATATACAAAATTTTAGATTCAGGATTTGTATCCTCTACCAGAGTCTCCATACTCTTTGTGGCCAGTTGTCTGTCAGTAGTGTCTACTGGTGGAGTATCTGAAAGAGGTGGGGGCATATTGTTAGTTATTTTTAGGCTTGGTGGTCCACCTACCTTACCTTTCCCCTTATCTCTATCCTTTTGGTATACTTTAATAGTTTTTGGCCTAAGTAATTCTTCCTCTTTTTCTTTTTCCACAAAGAATATATCCCATCCATCTATTGTTTCCTCAGATACTTTATTTACTCTACCAACCATTAGTGCTACATGCCGGTGAGCAGTGGAGAATACTATCCGGTTAGCCTCATTGATTAATTTATCTATTTCATCAGGTGAGTTAACTAGATGCACTGCAAGTAATTTTTCAATCTTAATTTTCTTATCTAGCTCAACAATGGCTAATCTTCTAGCTTCTAATCTCCTATATAGATCATTTGGAATTTCATCAACTTCCATTAAGAATTTCTTGTATATGTCAAAGTGTAAAATTACACTGTTCTTTATACTTTCCTTATCATCTGTTAATAGTGTGTTGTATATTTTGTTGATGTTTTTCAACTTCCATCATTTGTTATTTCGCTAAAAAGTTTTTCTAGAGGAGCAATAGTCTATTTCACCTTCTTCTTCTTAGGAGTCATTTTCTTCGCCGGAGGCCTTACTACCTGTTGCTTTTGTCTTGTTATTTTTGGTGTAGGAGAGGGTGTCAGTGAGGGTTTTATTTTCTTTTCAACCCTTTTAAGCTCTGCTGGTATATCACTCTTAGAAGAAGTTCCAACCAGTGAAAGATGAGTTTCCGGTTGAAGTTCTTCCAGTTCACTTTCAGTTATACCAGTTTATTTTAACACATCTTCCTTAATTGCCTTTGCCTGTCGGGTTCCTTTTCTTACAGTTGCTTCGACTTTCTCAACCCTTTTTCTAGATTGAATAGTACTTTCTATTATTTCAACACTACCAAACACTTTCTCTTCCGGTTCCTTGGGTGCTTCAAGGAGGGCTTTTGCATAAGTTTCAATGATATTGTCATCTCTTTCATAGCCCATTTCAGTTACCAAAATAGTTCTAGGGACAACTGCTTCCATCCAGATTTCATCTTTCTTGATCACAAAACAAATTTCTTTCTGATACTTATCCACAATAGCTTGTGATAGTCTTACTCTAGTTTTCATTCGAGCCTTCAATGCTTGAAAATGTTCATTTAGGTTTTTCTCCCGGTTCTCTCCCATATTTTTCAATAGATCCAAAAGTTGTTTTCCTACCAGAATGTCAAAGCCAAAGTCTCTAGTATCAATACCAGGTACTTGTTTGGTTATGTACAACATCAAACAAACAAGTTTCCAAATTTGAATGTTCCTTTCTTATCTCTTTTAATCTTTCCCAAATTGTCTATCAACTCATCTTTAATCCATTCACATATATCTATTCTTGCATTATTATTGACCATATCATAAGCACTCTTGATACATAGGCTAGAAACTGAATTTAACCTATTTGCATGTGTAGCCTTATAACCTAAGATCATACCAATAAATCAGACATTTATATCTTTTACATTGTTTACCCTTAGAGATCTTTTATCAAATGTTGCACCAGTTAGGTTTATCACTGTGTCATTTGAGACCTTCTTTGTTTTGTCAGGTCTGTTACCAGTGGAGGATAACCCTGTTACAACTTTTACAACTTCTTTTGTGATTTTATCAATTGATTCCAACTAGAAAAATTCACCATGTACTCTGCTAACACAATCCTTATGATATCCTTGGGAAAATCCGGGACACTGAGGATTTCAGTAAAACCTAGGGTTTCCACTATCTTATGTTCAAGCTTGAAATTTCTAGATTTATCACAAATCATAGTCCTATACATATTCTTAATCTCATCATCACCTAGTTCCTCAATATGACAATGTATATACATCCTAGGGTCTTCAACATATACTACTCTCTTAGGAATTTGAGAAAATGCACCTATGCTATCATCTTTCTTCGCAATTTCAGGAACCAGTTTAAAGATGCATCTAGGGCACTTAATAACCTCAACAATAGTAGGGTTTGAAATAAATTTAGGAGTGGATGAAGATGCCATAGCTATAAATACCTCAATTTGCCTTAAGGATGAATGCTTTGATGGATTGCTTCACTTCTTCGCTTAGAATGCCTTCGCTCGAGAATTTTTGCGCTCTCAAAGATTTAAATGTTTGGTGAATGAAAAAGAGCCAAAACACTTTCTTTATAATGTTATTTTCTCCAACTACCACATTTAATGCTTGCCAATTAAGTCACAACTTAACTCATCTGCCGATATAGAAGTAATTTCAACTTCTTACCATCAATTGAGGGAATAATAGCATGCTTTTCATTTTGCTGCTAAACCCCCAAAAGATTTGCTTCAGTTTGATGAAGATTCTCCTGCCGATGGAGTGTTATTCCCATCAACATTCTGATCTGACTTTCTGATCCATTGCTTTGAGAATTCTTTCTTTACCTCTTCAACTTTTTCTTTATCTTTCAAACTAGGACCTTTGTTATTTGTCGGTGAGGACTTGCTTCTACAAAATTTAGCAATATGTCCAATCTTGTTATAGGCATAACAAGTCACATTGTTCTTCTGAATAGATTTCCCATATCCTATGCCGGTATGTGTTCTGCATTGATTAGATAAGTGTCCAAATCTTCCACGAACATAACATCTTACATTCATTCTACAATTTTCTGAATTATGACCAACTTTGTTGCATTTAGAACATTGACCGATGGGTGTATTAGTGTTCTGATAATTTCTAGATCTACACTGATTTTCTCTATGACCATACTTGTTACAATTAAAGCATTTTCCATTAAATTTGTAAGTAGTAGGTTGCCTTACCAGTTTTCTATGATCATGATTGTTTGCAGTACCAGAGCTTTCACCAACTTCAAAGCCAAGGCCATTTGTATCACCATTAGGTTTCTGATTCTTCAGCATGTCACCAAGTTCTTTTGAACTTTTCTTGAATTTCTCCTTGTGTTGATTTGTAGTAGTCAGTTCATTCTCCAAGATTCCTTTCTGTCTCATGAGTTCAGTTCTATCATTTTGTGTGTGCATTAGATCTGTCTTCAACATATCATTTTCATGGCTGATTCTTGTGTTTTCATTTCCAACATCATTTAGTTTTCTAACCAAATCTTCTTCATTATTCTTTCTATCTTTAATTTCTTTACAGAATCTCATAGTCATATCCTGCATCTCATTCTTTGTTGTATTGATTTCTTGTCTTATCTTGTTTACCAAGTCATTAAGGGTTTCCTTTTCATTTTCCTCATTCTGCATCTTTTCACAAAGTTCTCTCCTCTTGTTCCTTGCAATAGTAAATTTTTTTTGAAGTGCTTGAATAATATCCTGAGTAGCCTTTAGATCATCTTTAGGTTTGATATTCTTCACTTTTTCTACATCATAGTCTGAAATAGTTGTTTTCAATTGCTTCCTCAATTTTTGCATCTCTACTGGTGTCGAGATCTTCCTCAAGCTGTTAGGCTTTTGAAAATAGAGGACCAGGCTCTGATACCAATTGTTAGGATTCCCAAAGATACTGAGAGGGGGCGGGGGGGGGGGGTGAATTAGTATCTAACCGATATATACATTTACTTGACTTAAAACATGAAAAGCATATTAAAACTATGTACCAGTAAACCAGAAATAATGCAGTAACTAAGAACAATAACAACAACATGAGAAGCACACCATAGCACAGTTTTTTAATGAGGAAACTGGTGTGGGAAAAAACTCGATGGGATTTGTGACCCACAATATTTGCTTACTAGCCAATAAGGGAATATTACTTTTACAATAGGAGCCTGCACATGCAGGAAGGCCAAGTGCCTAGAGCTCACTGCTCATTTACAAAAGAAGTCACACTGACCTACAAAATGGATTATACTAATCCAATGTCTTGTACTACTTCAGACTAGCATCTGCTATGCTAGGTTCAGTACCGGTTTAAGCTCTGCTACATACATAAATCCTTAACCAATAATTCACATATTAGGTTTGCTATTATCTCCCCTTTCTTTCACCTATTTCCTATTACAAAATGATCTACAATGATCTCATACATATATGAGTCATATTACAACTCGCCATGTCGGCTTACAATGATTTTACAATTAATTATAAAATACATTTTAAACAAAATTGAAGTTGGCCAAGGTGTCGGTATCCTTCCTTTCACTGTCGGTGTTCTGTATGCCTGAGTAGAGTCTGTCAGTGTTGGTGCTAATATCTTTGTCTTGCCGGTGTCATATGATTGCAAGGTTGCCATCAATGACAATACCTTCGATCACCTACAATTTATCATTGGAGTGTGCATTTACCAACAATTGACAGTGGCAACATGGCAGAGAAACCGGTAGAAACTATTGAGGTTGAGATCCCAACCCAAACAAAGCAACTGTTAGAAACTGAAAAACCCGCTGAAGGTATAGGTGCTGGCACAGGGCCACTAGAGATAGAGATATCGATAATTGAACTTTCAAGAAAACAATCCGAGGTAGAGGTACACACTGGAATAGAGAAACCGACAATCACTGAGACATAAAAATAGTCTAAGAAATATTTGCAAGTAGAGATGCAAACCTAGACCGATCCTCCAACAGAAAATGAAAGTAAAATGGTTACAACTGATGGAAGCACAAAGGTAATAAAAGAAATTGGTTAGACATCTGACACATTAGCAAGTGAATTCAGACCTACCAATGTTACAGAGGTACTTTTGGATTCAATCAAAAAGATAACAGATTGCAATGCATTGGCCTACAAGGCAATTGATAACACTGTACCTATTCTTAAATTGATTGCACCAAATTGTAACATAGATGATATTAAGGATTCTTTAGGAAAATTGGACACATTGTCCAAATTTATTGTTGACAATATAATAACCATTGATAAAGTGAATGAGGACACAATAAAGGAGAGAGTTGAAAAAGAGAAGGACAAATTCTTTGATGACACCATAAGGAAGTGTACAGAACACCTGAATACATTATTACTGACACTTAACTCTATAATTTTGGAGTATAAAGAGCTATACAGGGAAACATGCAAACCTCACCTTTTGACAGCGGACATAGATAAGGAGATCAATGAAACACAAAAGGAAATCGATGACATAGCTGATAACATAATTGGTTCATCCGGTCACATATAAGTTTTTGAACAGGAAATGGTAGGTTTTGAAGAAAAATTAGAGAAACTTGATAAAGAAAAGGAAAGGATAAGGTCTAATGCCCGAGAGCTTAAAAATAAACTTGGTCCCAAGTTGGACAATCTTATTTCTCAAAGAATAGAAATATCTAAGGCATTACTTCAAGGAGAGCGATCGCCGAAATATCACATGCATTATCTCACCGACACGATCCAATAGACTGAGGCAACCTTGAATGACAACAAAAGGTTTATGCAGAGTCTAAATCTAGTTTTGGTAGATATCTTTCAGATTGTAACCAACCGGTTACAAACTATTTTTGACAACCTTTGTCATTGATGTCAAAGGGGGAGTAGTGGAGAGAAAAATGCTTCTTTAGAGGAGATCATTTGCTCAGGGGGAGCACATCTTTTTGGAAACTTTTTGGATTTTAGTTTTTGGAACAATTTTGGATTTTTCTCATGAGTGTTGCCATCAATGCCAAAGGGGGAGATTGTTGGCATTCTACACTCTTATAAGAATAGTTGATGTTGTCATTGATGGCAACCAACTAGTAATCACCCGATATCCCACCGACAGTTACCAGCACCGACAATGGACTTCTACATACACTGACAGACACTTCATCAACAATGGCAATAATGCATACCGACACTCAAGCTGACATGGAATAAACTTTTGTTTATTGTTTTATAATGTAATTATCTCTTGTAAAAGCCGACATGGCATATTATAAAAGACTCATATATATGTATGAGATCTTATAGGTCATTTGGATATGAGAGGATATGATGAGAGTGAGAGAATATACTTAATATTTTATATAAGGTGATATATTTGACAACAAAGGTTTTGGTTATAGACTAAGCTTAAACCGGTACTGAACCTGGCATAGTTGATGTTGATCTGAAGTAGTACATTGTATTGGATTTTGATAATCCATTTTGTAAGTCAGTGAGACTTCAGTTTTGTGTAGTTGAGTAGTGAGCTCTAGGCTGCTAGCCTTCCTGCATGTGCAGGCCCCTCATTGTAAGTAATATTTATTCATTGGCCAGTGAGTGAATATTATGGGTCACAAATCCCACCAAGGTTTTTCCCACACCGGGTTTCCTCATTAATATCTTGTGTTATGGTGTGTTTTCTATGTTGTCTCTATTATTCTTATTTGCTACATTAATTCTTATTTATCAGTACACTATTTTTTGATACAAAGTTCTTAATAAGTTTAAATATTTTGCTAACTGGTTAGACACTGATTCACCCCCCACCCCCCCTCTCAGTGTCTTTGGGTCTATCATTGATTCTAACAGACCCTCAACTTGAGAGTAGCCTTTTGCAACCAACCTTACTTTATACTTCTCAATGCTTCTTGATGCTCTGCAAAAAGGAGGATAGTTAGGATAAACAAACACAAACAACAAACAAGAAACCAATTGTTTGTGTTAGTGTTAGAAATCATAAATTAAAAACTATCCTAAGCAAGCATATCAAGAGAGACATTGAGCATGAAATAAAAAGCATACAAATATAGAATAAATAAACTATGCTCCTCCAAATGCTAACTAAGATGCTCATAGTTGCTCCTCTATTGTTCCTCTCCTCTCCAAGTTTCCAAATGAGTGTAGCTCTCAACAACTTTTTGCACTATGGATGTCTTATGGAGATTCAAGATTGAAAAATGTTTTAGAACATGCTATGCAAGTGTAAAAACAAGCTAAATATGAGATATTATGAAATGAACTAAGATTAATTTTAGTCCAAAATGACAATATGAGTGATTATGCTAAAATGCTCTCTAAAATTGACTATAGGTTAAATGCTTACAAGTTTTCAGGATCTGGATTATGAAGAAATGAGCTCTATTTATAGGTAAAATGGACCAATGGATGGTTGAGAGGAGAGGGAATAAGCATTAAATGCTTGACATGACCCAAGGGTTAACTTGGGAGGTAGGGTTAATGTTGAGTTGAGTGAATAAATTCATTATTCAAAGAATAATGCCTTTATCCAATGGATAAACTCTTATGCAAGAGTTAGTGAGGATAACCATAGTCAAAGCAATAAATACTTGAAGAGACACATGGGTTACATTAGGGTTGAGTTAGAGGTAAAGTCTCTAACCATGGGAGCAAGTGGATTTAACCATAAATGGTTATGTAAGAGCTATTAATGGTCATGTAAGAGCCATTAGTGGTTTGGAAGACTTTAGAGGTTAGCTTGTTAAACACATAAAGCATTAAATGCTTTTCAAAGACTTTGAGGGCTTTGAGAAGTGACTCCAAGTTGCTTAGGAATGTGAAAATATTTAGGGGATGGATTAGGATAATTAGGAATGGTTAGAAAGTGATTAGAAGGGTCTAGAAGGGGATTTAGGATTGCAAGTGGATTTGATGGGTGAGGTAAAATAGGATTTAAATTAAAATAAAATTAATTTATTTCAACTTGTGGTTGCAACTTGCATTTGTAGGATCATGCAAGTGGGAGGGTTTTAATGATTTAAATAAATATTTTATTTATTTATTTAAAATAGGAAAGGGGATTAAATTAAATAAATAGGATTTATTTATTTAATTGATTGTGAATTTGGTTTAATGAATGAATTAAATAATTTATTTAATTAGTAGGAGAATTATTTGCGGATGAATTAATTAACTGTTGGCTAGTGGATTTATTAATCAAATAAATAATAAATATTCATTTAATTAAATGGACAGATTTATGTGACTACACTTCCATCTAAACCAATCTTTTGCTTGAACACCCATTTACAACCAACAAGCTTTTGTCCTTCAAGAAATGGTACAAGAACCCAAGCATCATTGTTTTTCAATGCTGCCATTTCTTCTTCTATAGGAATCCTCCAGGATTCTGCATCATTCATACCTAATGCCTCTTCTACAGATATAGGATCATCCACATTAGTATTCAAAGTAAAAATAAATCTCCAATCATCAGGTGAATACCTTTTAGGTGGTTGTCAATGTCATATAGACCTTTGAACAAGCTAAGTTGGAGGTTCTTCCTCCTCTTCTAAAGATTCAGAGCTAGATGAGCTCTCCTCAACATCTTTCCTATCAAGCGGTCTCGATTCAACTCTTTCAAGAATAGAAGGGAATTGAATCAAATCTTCCTATTTAGTTTGTTCTGGTTGCAATGTAATAGGAGACGTAATTTCTCTAAAAATAACACCTCTACTATGAATTATCTTTTGTGCAACAGGGTCCCAAACTTGTAACCTTTCACACCATAACTGTAATTGATGAGGGTACATTTCACAACGTTGTTATTGAACTTTGTTCAATTCTCATTTGGCACATATGCATATGTCTTACAACCAAAAGCTCTAAGATGTCTCAATGACCTGACCATGCTTCTATAAGTGTTTTATCAACAAGAGTTGATGTAGGAGACCTTTAATTAGGTAGCAAGTAGTGGAAAAAACTTCAACCAAAAAAAATTGTTCTAGACCAGCACCACTCAACATACTCCTAGCCTTCTCCATCAGTGCCATGTTCATTCTTTCTACAACTCCATTTTCTTGTAGAGAATACAAAGTTGTCCTCTATCTATTAATGCCATAGTTTTTATAGAATCTATCAAAATCATTAGAGAAAACTTCACCACCATTATCAATCCTCAAACATTTAATTTTCTTTCCAGTCTACAACTCAATCATTGATTTAAATCCTTTAAAATGACCAAAAATTTCAGATTTACTCTTTAGAAAGTAAACCCATGTCCTTCTACTAAAATCACTAATAAATGAAACATAATATGTGGATTTTATAATAGAATGTGTTAGACAGTTCAAATAACCGGAAGACAACTGAGAGGGGGAGGGGGTGAATCAATTGTCATAGATTATCGAAACTATTCGCAATTTAAAACTTTAATACTAGAACCTAAAACATTAGTACTAGAATAGCTGTTAAACCAATTAAGCATCAACAATAATCACAAAACAAAAAACCATCCAAATTACACCAAGATTTATACGTGGAAAACTCGGTATAGGGAAAAACCACGGTGGGAAGCCTACCCATATTCAGATAATACTTCTGCAGTAAGTATGTGAATTACAATTGAGGGGCTTGCATTTCCAGGAAGGCCAACAACCTAGAGCGCACTGCTCATCACAAAAGGAGCCTCAATGACTACATAAAAATCCAGACTACAATCCAGAGAAGTGTTGACTTGCAAAAGATAGCATCTCCTATGCCTGAGTATAGTTCCAGTTAAGCTCAATAGTGGAGGAATGAATCCTCTTACATAAGTCCAATCTGATCTCCAATGATCGACCAAATCCTCTTCCTGAATGATATTACATTATTCACACATTACATTCCTTGAACATGACCTCTAACTTAACTATGATGATCTACAATGAGATCTAACATCTATATATACAAACCCTCCACCATAAACAGTTAGGTTGACCACCAAATAATAAACCAATTACATAATTACAAACCATGTCAGCCTTATACTAAACAAATAATATCCAACACATAAGAAATCCTGAAAATACATCGAGAGCTCCAATCCACATGTTACATTAAAGAAAATCCATAACCTAGATCAACTAGGACCCAGTATAGGTCCACATGCTACATAAATGTTCTCCATTCACCAAGTCTTGAACATGATCACCAACAACATCCTGAAACTCCACCAAAAGCTGCACCAACACCACTTATGCAATTCATCAAAGATCTTCATCAAAAGCTCTGCTGGTGAAACCCTCACTGGAACTAGAAACTAAGCTTGTAAGCAAGAAGGATAGCATCCAATCACCAGACCAAAACCAATTGACCAAATATGAGCATGAGTACCATGAATAAGCCAATTCCATCACCAAACTATAGCAGAGCCTACCGGATCATGTTGGATCCAAAATAACTAGAAACCACTCAAACTACCAGGATGAGAAGGGTGTCGATAAAGAATCCAAACAACTAGTGTTGGCATCAATGACAAAACATCAATTCAACACATAATAAATTCCACCAAATGACCATGATGAACTTGTAAATAACTAGGAGGGGTGGGGGTGAATCAATGACACCAAAAACAATACTACTTTAAACACTGACCGATAGATATACTTAACAAGTTTGTTAAACAATATGCATGCAATCCAAAATGATATAACATCATCCACAATAAGTAAAACATCCACCATAACACAAGTGTTTATATGTGGAAAACCCAAATGAGAAAAACCACGATGAGATGAGACTCACAAGTTAACTATATGTAGTAATAGATAACTGACTAGTTAAGGTCTACAAAAAGTTGCTCTGCTAGGACCGAATCCTGTTAAAGATCCCTAAGCTTAGTTAAAAGATATACATTGTTAAAGGTAGTACCCTATAAGGAGTAACCTCGGTAGAGGATTTTTGAACCCAAACTAATGGATCACTTGGTTAGAGGATTTGTACAATGAAACTTGTTAGAGCTTACTCGGTTAGGGGATTTGACTGTTGCAGTGATTAGAAAAAAATAGGTGGTGTGATCTAGTAGTAGGACAACTTGCTTGAATAGATCCTCTTCTACACACTCAAAAATTCATTACCAACATACTCTGCAACTTAACACTTCTGCCTTTGCATCATATCATCTCAAAACATATCTCCTTCGCTCATACAAAATAATTCATTATGATGTCAATATATAGACATTTAGATTTCATGTCAGCCTCTAGAAATCATATCATAATTTCCTAGGTGCAGTGTATCTGGTCAAACAATCATAACTCATCACAAAATTACTGCCAAAAATTGTCGGTTAGGATAACTCATCACGACCAGTGATAACTCATCACATAATCAATGAATACTAGTTGGAACAACAATACCGGTTGTAATTAAACATATAAACCATTTGTCTTTTGATGCTCCTTTGATAATCTCCACTGGATCTTCAGGTTGTCGCCGAGTTATGTATATCCATATATAAATACACATTGGTTGTCTCCATGTATATACCGGTTGTCACCATGTACCAGTTAGTTATAAACTTCTAGTATACCGGTTGTAATATAAACAAATTTGAAGTCACACCGGTAGACAATATGAACATATGTGTCTGTATGTGTTTCATCAATGACAACATATGAAGTTATTCATTGCATTCATCATCAAGCCAATAGGCCAACGATCTCCCCCTTTAGCATTGATGGCAACACTAGATGTGAAAAACATATAAGTACCAAGAGATGTCAAGCAAGTCTCCCCCAATGGAAGACAACTAACAATCTCCCACATACAAATTTGAATGTCAATATATCTCCCCTTTACTTTTATTATTCATATCTCTCCCCCTTTGACTTATTCTTTTTCTTTGTTTTTCTTTTTTACATCAATATCTCTCTCCCTTTGACATCAATTCTAGAAATTTGACAAAAATATCAAAGTAAAAACAGAAACCATTGAATCCCAAAGCTAACTACTCCCCCTGAGCAGTAGCATCCCACATTAGTGATGGAATGAATAGTATCTTTGATAATGCATGCTAGAGTGATTCCAAACTGCATCAACCAAGTCTCTATCGGAGGGGCAGAAACTCCCAATCTATCTCTCAAGTACTCAAATGATTCCTTGGGCAAAGGTTTAGTGAAAATGTCTACAATCTACTCTTTAGTGTTCATATAAACCATTCTAACTTCATTTGATTCCACCATTTCCTTCAAAAAGTTATACTTGATAGATATGTGTTTTATTTTAGAATGAAATACCAGATTCTTTGATATATCACTAGCAACAGAGTTATCATAGTGAATAACTACCGGTGCACCACAATACACCTTTATATCCTTCAACATTTTCTTCATCCATAGAACTTGTGTACAATTAGTAGCAGCAACAACATACTTAGCTTCAGCAGTAGATAAAGAAGTACATGACTGTTTCTTGCTGATCCATGAAACCAACTTCTTTCCAAGAAAAAAAAAGCTCCACCAGAAGTGCTTTTACGGTCGTCGATATCTCCAGCCCAGTCAACATCTGTATATGCACATAAAGTAAAATTATCATCCTTAGGGTACCACAAACCACATGCTGATGTACCTTGCAAGTATCTAAAAATCCTTTTCACCGCAATCTCATGATTTTCTCTAGGATCACTTTAAAATCTTGAAATAATACAAACAACATTCATAATGTCAGGCCTAGTCTGAGTCAAATAAAGTAGACCTCCAATCATAGATTTGTATCTTGTAGGATTTACCGGTGCAGAAACATCTTTTCTTGTCAATTTCTCACTTGTAACCATAGGAGAACCTACCGGTTTAGAATCTCCCATACCAAATTTCTTCAACAATTCCTTAGCATATTTAGTTTGATAGATGAAAATACCTTTGTCAGTCTAAGTAATCTGCAAACCTAAGAAAAATTTCATCTTAGCAATCATAGACATCTCAAATTCTTTCTCCATATTCTTAGAAAATTGTATTCATAACTTATCTTCACCTCCAAAAATAATGTCATCAACAAATACTTCAATAATCAGTATATCATCATCACTGATCTTATAATATAAAATTTCTCATCAAGATACCCATTCAAAAATGGACATTTAACATCCATCTAATAAACCTTGTAGTTTTTATAAGCAGCATAGGCAAGAAATAATCTTATAGCTTCAATCCTAGCTTTAGGTGCAAAAGTCTCTACATAATAAATTCATTCCTTATGATAATATCCTTTACAAACCAATCTATCCTTATTCCTTATAACTTGACCATCCTCATTCAATTTATTCCTAAAAACCCATTTAGTTCCAATAACATTTTTATTTTTAGGTTGGGGAACCAAGTTCCATGTGTTATTTTTCTCAATTTGATCTAATTCTTCTTCCATAGCTTTCAACCAATATTTATCTTTACATGTCTCAATTACTGATAACGGTTCAACTTGTGAAATTAAACATATCTCATTAGTGGCCAGTCTTCTTCTTGTCATTACTCCATTGCTCTTATCCCCAATGATCTGATCTTCTGAATGATTCAATCTCACATACCTAGGAGTATTCTGACATTTTGTTCCTCTTCCTTGTTCTTCAGTTACTGTAGAATTCTCTAATACTGTCGGAGTAACTGGTTTAACACTCTATTTTGGTAAAGGTAAAACTGGTTTAGATATAATCATTTCCACTGCCAATTCCTTCTCATAAACTCTGATTTGACTTTTCTTCAGCTCATCTACTTTGACATTACCACTCTCCACAATTCTTTGCAATGTCTTGTTATAACATCTATATGATTTTATTTCATTAGAATAACCAAGAAATATGCCTTCATCACATCTAGGATCAAATTTGCCTATGATATCATCTCTCCTGATATAACATTTACTACCAAAAATTCTGAAATACTTAACTGTAGGTGTATTGCCAAACCATAATTCATAAGGTGTCTTACCAGCTTCTACTTAGCTATGTACTTTGTTGAATGTATAAACCATTGCGCACACTGCTTCTCTCTAGTAGATATGAGGTAGACTAGCTTCCATCATCATTGTTATAGCAGCATCCAAGATAGTTATGTTCTTCCTTTCCACAACTCCATTCTATTGAGGTGTCTAGGGAGAAAAAAAAATTCTTCTTATACCATGCTTCTCACAAAAGTTATTAAATTCATCGAATGTGAATTCTCCACCATGATATAACCTCAAACATTTAATATTTAATCCTGTCTCAGTTTCCACTTCAGCCTTAAATATTTTAAACTTTTCAAATGCCTCAAATTTCTCTTTTAGAAAAGTAACCCACAACATTCTAGAATAATCATCAATGATTAGCATGAAATATCTATCACCTTGAAAACTTTAAACTCTAGTAGGGTCACAAAAATCAATATGAATAAGATCAAGAACATCATTTGATTTCTCTTGTATACTCCTAAAAGAGGTTCTGAGTTATTTACCCATTTTACATTCTTTGCATACCAGATTATAGGGCTTCATAATCTTAGGTATATCCTTAACTACCTTAGTTGAACTGATCTTCACAATGCAATCAAAATTCACATGACACAACCTTTTATGCCATAGCCAACTCTCATCAATCTGTGTAATCAAACATGTCTTCTCACCAGAGTTCAAATGAAATATATTACCTTTTGTTTGTGTACTGGTTGAAATCTCTAAACCAGATCTGTTAATGACTTTTTATTTTTCATCCTTGAACTGCAATTGAAATCCCTTATCTACCAATTTTCCTACACTCAAAAGATTATGCCTCAAACCTTCAACATAATAAACATTGTTAGTATTGTTCTTACCATCCAATGATATAGTTCCTTTTCCTTTGATCATACATGCTTTGTCATCTCAAAATCTAACTAGACTGCCATCAAATTCTTGCAAAGATAGAAACTTCCCTTTATCTCCAGTCATATGCTATGAACAACCGCTGTCAATTACCCATTCATCGTTGTCTTCAATTTTAGTAGCAAGTGCCTTCTCTTTAGGTACATTGACTTCTAGTGCTAGATCATCTTCCTTGATAGCCAGAAACACCCATTTCTTCCCATTGCTAGAACCACTAGCAAAGTCTTATGGTGGTTCATCATGAGAATTAGTAATGCCTTCTTCATCCGCTATGTAGCATGATTTGTCTCTATTTTTCTTGTACTTGTACTTGTTCTGATAGCTAGGGTTAGGCTTAAATGATATTCAATCTCTTTCTTCAAATCTTAAATTCCTTTCAAGACATCTAGATGCAAAATGACCAATATTATTACATGTAAAATATTTAAAAGGTTCTTTTCCTTCATACTTACTTCCTATCGGTCCTTTAGGTACTCTTCTAGCAAATAGTGCATCAAGTTGCTCAAACTCATCATCTTCTCTCTTCATATCTTCAAATTCATTTGCATACAAATCTTCCAGTCTTACTTACTAGTTGTAGATGTAGATGCATGAAAAGAAGGTTCAGACTTCACAACTGCATAAGGTCCAAATTCTTCAAGCTCGAAAGAAGATAGTTTCCCAACCAAAGTATCTCTATTTATAGATGTATTAGCCATTGTTCTCAACTCATTAATAGCAGTATCCTTGATTTTGTAAGCCGGTGGTAGGGCTCTCAAGACTTTAGAAACAATTTCATCTTCGCTCAGAGTTCCACCACATTGAATTCCCATAACAATATCATTTACCCTTTCCATGAATGTAGTAATCCTTTCATCTTCTTTGATCTTCAGGTTTTCATATCTCACCCAATAACCATCAAGTTTAGTAATCTTCACTATAGGGTCACCTTCATTAAGAGTCTCCAACTTATCCCATATAGCCTTTCCAGATGATTTGTCGGTTAATCCCATTATTTGCTGATCTGAAAGTGCACACAAGTGGGCTTCTCTTTCTCTACAATCATTCTCAAGCTCCTTATCTAGGTTTGTCGAAGGAGGATCGCCAGATCCCAGATTATAAGGTGTGACACCATTCTATGCGATCTCCCAAATCTCCTTGCCAAGACAACTCAGATGAGTCTCCATCCGAATCTTCCATACCGTGTAATTTGTTCCACCAAGCCTCAGAATATCCCTTCGAAAGATAGCTCTAGAAGAACTGGATAAACTTGAACTGTTAGTTGCCATAGGATCTTCCTCAAGTGGTTAAGCTTTCTGCAAAGAGGACCAAAGCTCTGATACAAATTATTAGATAGTTTAAATAACCATAAGACAACTAGGGGGGGGGGCTGAATCAGTTTTCACAGATTACCAAAACTATTAGCAATTTAAAACTTTAATACTGGAACCCAAAATATTAATACCAGAGTAGCAGTTAAACCAATTAAGCATAAAAAATAATCACAGAATAAAAACCATCCACATGACACCAAGATTTATACGTGGAAAACCCGGTAAAGGGAAAAACCATGGTGGGAAGCCTATCCATAGTCATATAATACTTCTGCAGTAAGTATGTGAATTACAATTGAGGGGCCTACACTTGCAGGAAGGCCAACAACCTAGAGTGCACTGCTCATCACAAAAGGAGTCTCACTGACTACATAGAAATCCAGACTACAATCCGGAGAAGTATTGAATTGCAAAAGATAATATCTCCTATGCCTGATTACAGTTCGGTTAAGCTCAATACCAGAGGAATGAATCCTTTTACATAAGCCCAATTCGATCTCCAATGATCGACCAAATCCTCTACGTGAATGATATTACATTATTCACACATTATATTCCTTGACCATGACCTCTAACATAACCATTATAATCTATAATGAGATTTAATATCTATATATACAAACCCTTGACCATAAACAATTAGGTCGGCCACCAGATAATAAACCAATTACATAATTACAAACCATGTCAGCCTTAGACCAAACAAATAATATCCAACACGTAAGACATCCCAGAAACACATTGAGAGGTCCAATCCACACGTTACATTAAAGCCAATCCATAACCTAGATCAACTATGACCCAGTATAGGTCCACACGCTACAACAATGATCTCCATCCACCAAGTCTCGAACATGATCACCAACAACATCCTGAAACTCCACTAGGAGCTGCACCAAAACCACTTATGCAATTAATCAAAGATCTTCATCAAAAGCTTTGCCGGTGAAACCCTCGCCGGAACCAAAAACTAAGCTTCTAAGCAAGTAGGATAGCATCTGATCACCAGGCCAAAACCAACTGACCGAATATGAGTATGAGCATCATGAACAAGCCAATTCTATCACCAAACTATACCAGAGCCTACTGAATCATGCTAGATCCAAAACAACTAGAAACCACTCAACCTACTGGGAATAGAAGGGTGTCGGTAAAGCATCCAAACAACTAGTGTTGGCATCAATGACAAAAAATCAATGCAACACATAATCAATTCCACCAAATGGCCAACAAAAGGAACATCTATAGGCCCAAACATATCAGAATGAATAAGATCCAAAACACCACAAGATTTATGAGAACTCAAGTAAAACTAAACATGATTTTATTTTCCATAAATGCAATACTCGCAGAAATCAAATTCAAGATTACAGTCATTCAAAACTTCAACAAGGTTTTTATTTTTCAAGATCCTTAGTCCTTTTTCTCCAATGTGGCCAAGTCTCTGGTGTAATAACATAGTCATCTTTGTAGGTAACTTTTCTTCAGAAGAAAGAGAACCCTTAGGTACCCAAAATCCATGTCAATCCGTTGAAGGTGAAACTTGTTGGGATTTCCAAATTTTGGCTAAATTTTGGAAGATTCATGTAAAAATTTGTTCAAAAGCACTCAAATTCACCCCTGTAGAATAAATCTAATTTGCTTCGTTTGAGAGCTTGTAATTTTGAACCCATGAAGTGTCATGAGAAATTCTCTTGGAGAGGTGTTGTAAACCTATTAGAGATTCTATGTATCCATTTTTAGCCTCTTTGAATGAGTTTTTAAGACCTTGTTTGGAGGTCCAAAGATAGGGTGTTGATTTACAATAGTTAAAGCTTTTTGAGGAGCACTCTTTGAGAGGTTGAATCTTTGACCCAGATACAGATTATCCTAAACTGATTATTTTCCATGATTCTTCGTAATTTTTTCAATCCCCATGCCAATTGGTGTGCCCCCATGAATCCATTTGCAAAAAGTTTAGTTTTGTAAGATGGACTGTGTCAAACAACAATTTGTAGCCTCACATGTGAATTTTTATTCCACACCCACTTGACCTGTACATTGAATTGGTTATACCACATGATTTTCTTTATAATTATCTACCACTTTCCTAGTTTGTATCCCCATCTCTCATCATTTGATCAGTTTTCAAGACCCATTCCGAATGAACTTTTTCAGGGTTTTACAAGCAACACTTTCTAGATTTTTAGATGAGACAACTTTGAGGGGTGATACTTTGCACATGTGACCTAATCAAGTCAAACCCTCTTTCACACCTATTCAAGGTATCCATATGTGCTAGATCACCAAGTAGCATCTCCTGAGATGAAGATTTGATATTTTTGCAACTCGGTGTTTGAAGGGGTTTCAGGTTGATTTAACAAGTGCAGTTTCAGATAAGCTTGAGCAGGAAAGTTCAAACATTAATAACTTTTTCCTCAGTTATCATTTTGAGAATCAGTCTGATGCCGTGGTTTCTATGTATAACATTCTACCAATGTACCAAGTTTCAGCTCTTGATCAGGTGTTTTGATCAGTTTTTCAAGCCAGTTCCAGAGGCTACTCAGGTTGTTTAGGTCAAATTTTTGAGCAGTTGCATAACAAATTAAATTATTGCCTGATCAAATTTTCACATCTAAGATGCATCTAGTTGACGTATTAGAGCATTCCCAGCAGGTCAGTTGCCCAAGAATGATTTTTTTTAGCTGGGCCCACTTTGGGGCTCAACTCATGATGAGGAACATTGAAGAAAATCAGAGCACATTAAGGAAAATATATTATTTAAGTCACTTCAATTTAAATAATATTGCATTCAAAATCAACTAAGGTTAAAGTTACCTATTTGGTTTACAAACGATAAATTCAAATTTACTTGGAAATTTTGAGGAAGGGCACAAGATAGTTGGAGTTAAAAATTAAAGGATTTTTGAAAAATGATCCAAGCATTTTTTTAATATATGCTTTAAAATGTGGGCCAAGATAAATGTACTTTAAAATATTTCGCTAATACTTCAAAATTGATCTTAGTGGCTTTTATTCCTCAAGATTGTAAATGTGATGGTAGGCCCGTGAGATATATGTGAAGGCAAAAAATTTAAAGACTTTGTACAAGTCTTTTGAATATTATTACCCCGGATCATGGAGGCAGACAAAAGTAAGATTGTGCAGGATAAGCAGTCAATAAGGAAGGGGGAGATTCTCCCTTTTCCCCACATAGCTCTTGTGGGAGGCTCAGAAGGCCTGCAAGCTACATGGGGGAGGAAAGATTCTTTCGCTGTCATTACCTCGCGTAGGTTGGGTGAAGGCGAATGAAGCCTTGTGGGATATTTTAGGCACTAGGAGGGGAGGAGCCCCTTTCCCCACACAATGAAGAGGATTGTCCAACAAGTAGTGTGGGGCAAAAAATAGAATGGTGGGCTGACCAAAAAGCACAACAAGGTAAAAAGAAACTGAGTGAAAAGAAAAGAGGCAAGCCCGTGTGAAGAGAAGAAATTAGGGAAACAAACAAACCAAGAAGAGGTTGCTAGGGCAAGTCACGACTATGAGGAAATAATGCAAGATGAGCAGAGTTACAAAGATCATGAGAAGGCGATGAAGAGGAAGCGATGGAGATCTTTTTCTCCTGGTTTCGACCAAACACATGGAACCCTCATAGCACACAGTAACTATATGAGTGAATCTCATATTGCTCGAAGGATGAGCATGCTGCGATCGATGGTCCCATGGAGGGTATGGTGTTTCCAAAATGATGCACATGTTACTTTTCCAAAAGGTCATCGATGTAGCCTAGTGTTTGAAATGCCACTCTAGGAAGGAAGAATGTCAATGTTTTAGGATAAATGAGTGGCAGAGACATTGTAAGGTGTTGGCATATGTACATAATTTGATGACATGATAGGATTGTATGTTGTCATTGATGTCAATATGCTGAAGTATGAACTGATATATTGAAGAAAGCAAACTAGAAAGAGAACCCGTATGATGATATGAAGTGAACCGGTATGATGATGTGAACCGGTATATGCGAAAAGGTGATCCGGTATGTTGGAATGTGAACCGGTATATGAAAAGTTTGTATCGGGGTTTCATTTGATATAACTACTGATTGGTAGTCTCAACTTCAAGGTTTCCAGTTGATGCATTCCAAGTCTATGTGATTTGACCGACAACATCCTATGATGAGTTAGCATTGAAATGAAGATTAGACCGTGTTGTCACGTCAGCCTTGTGCGCATGAAGAATCTCCTTGAGGATCTTGCATGAAGAATATTTATTCTATCTACCTCAGGAATGTGTAAAATATTAGTAAATGGTGGAGAGCACGTGATGGGTTATCAGCTTCCAGAAGTGGCAAAGAACGAATGATGCAGAATGTCTTGAGATTTGTTCAAGATTATTTTACCCTATGTAATGTGTTTAAATGGTCAGGATTGGATTGACTATATTGTTAACCTAGATGCTTAGGGTTTTAGGTTTTTGCCACCAACCTAATTGTCGTCTATAAGGTCGATGATGATTCTCATTTGAAGTTGTTGGTAAATGAATGTGTGTGAAGTGATTCTTGCCAGACTGGAGCAGCGAGTAGAGATCTGCAGAGTGTGATTGCAGATGTAAAGGAATTGAAGCGAATCTACCTTGGCATTAAGTGTTGTTATTAGATCAGTGTATTACCTATTGACTTCTAACCATTTTAGTAGATGGAAAATCCCTTTACCACGTAGCTTTAACAGGCTTTTTGCAAATCCTTTAATATGGTGACTCAAAATCATTGAGTTCTTTAAATCCTCTGACAAGGTAACCTTTAACAAGGTTTTAACCTCTAAGCGGGTATTTAGCCATCCCTTAACTGGGTGATCCCTAGCATGATCAGTTCCTAGTAGAACCTATTGTAAAGTCCTTAATTGGACTAGGCTCCTAACAAAGCGGACTTTAGAAGAGTTCAAGAACAACTTGTGGGTATTCATCCCCACCATGGTTTTTCCCAGTTGGGTTTCCACGTGAAAAAATAAGTGTCATGTGTGATGCTTTTTCATGTGATGTTTTAGTGTTTTCTATTAAGCGGTAAAAGCATGCTGATCCAATGGTGATTATATTTCTAATGTTTTACTTGCTTAAGCATATGGGTGAAGTGGAAATGAGATATTAGGTTTTGTGAAGATCTAAGTGTTACTGGTTTATGACTTTTATAGTCACTGTGTTTTACCGATAGTGCCTTGATTTATGATGGAGGTGTAGTCCGATTTGGTAATGATGCACCATGTATGGTAAAAGGCAAAGGGTCCATCTCTCTAAATGGAAAAAGAAGTGTTGATAATGTGTATTGGGTAGAAGGTCTCAGGCATAACCTTTTGAGTGTTGCTCAGTTGAATGATAAAGGACTCACTCTGGAATTCAAAGATGGAGTGTGCAAAATAAAAGGAAAGAGTGGTGAACTAATGGCCACCGGTATGCAGACCAAAGGTAACTTATTTCAATTAAATACAAATATCAATCAATGTCTAATGGCTAAGTTTGATGACAGTTGGATATGACATAGGAGACTCTGCCATGTAAATTTTGATAATATTGTGAAGGCTAGTAAGATCAAGGCAGTTAGAGGATTGTCTATGCTGAACAAACTGAAGAATCCTTTGTGCAGAGAATGTCAATTGGGGAAAATGTCTTCCTCAACCTTCAAAGGTAATTCTTTTATAGCAGATAATTTACTTGATCTTGTGCATACTAATTTGTGTGGTCCTATGAAAACTAGGAGTGTTAAGGGAGATAGGTACTTTATGATTCTTACTGATGATTGCTCAAGAATGATTTGGGTCACATTCTTGAAAGACAAGTTTGAAGCTTTTGGAAAGTTTAAAGCCTTAAGAGCACTAGTTGAAAAGGAAAGTGGTAAGAGGATCAAATGCCTTAGAACCGACCAAGGAGGTGAGTTCACTTCTAGAGAATTCAATAAGTACTGTGAAGAGAATGGCATCAAGAGGCAACTATCTGCCCCCCGAACTCCACAGCAGAATGGCCTAGCAGAAAGGAACAACCCGACTATAGTTGAAGTAGCTAGAATGATGCTAATTCAAGGGAATGTTGCTCACACTTTTTGGAAAGAAGCGGTGAGCACTGTAGTCTACACTATGAACCGGGTACTCATCAAGAAAGGTAAGGATAAAACTCCTTATGAGTATTGGACTGGTAAAACTCCTGTAGTAAGCTACTTTAGAGTGTTTGGTAGCAAGTGTTATATCAAGAGAAGTGAATACCAGAGCAATTTTGATGCAAAATGTGATGAGGGAATATTCCTAGGGTATTCCACCAAGAGAAAAGCTCTCAAGTGTTTTAACAATAGGACTCAAAGAATTGTTGAAAGTATGAATGCTAGAGTTAATGAAACCTCTGAGAAACCTGAGGAAACCAATAGCGAGCGAGTGGTAGATGAACCAGATGTAACCTTCTAGGAACCAGTTGCAAAACATCCAAGTACAAGTAACAGTGCTCCTACACAAGTAGATGTTGATGAAGATGAGGATGAAGAGGAAAAGAAAGAGGAATCAATTAAGATCATTCCTAGGTATGTAAAGCTGCATCATGATCCAAAGCAGATCATCGAAGATAAGGATGCAGGAATTCTTACAAGAAGAAAGGTCAGAGAAAATTCTTGCATGATTTCTAAATTTGAGGCCAAAACATTTAAAGAGGCACACAAAGATGAAGACTGGATTAAGGCTATGGAAGAGGAACTTGACCAGATAGTAAATAATGGCACATGGTCTTTGGTACCTTGACCTAAGCACAAAAATGTTATTGGCACCAAATGGGTTTTTAGAAACAAGTTGAATGAATATGGCATAGTGGTAAGAAATAAAGCAAGACTAGTATGTAAGGGATATGCTCAAGAAGAAGGAGAAGACTATGGGGAAACCTTTGCTCTAGTAGCTAGATTGGAAGGAGTTTGAATGCTACTTGCATATGTAGCCTTCAAGGGATTTAAAGTGTATCATATGGATGTGGAATCTATATTCCTAAATGGAATACTTGAAGAGAAAGTGTATATAGAGAAACCAGATGGGTTTGCCCTATCAGAAGACAATGATATGGTATGTAGGCTACATAAAGCCTTGTATGGATTGAAGCAAGCACCTAGAGCATGGTATGAATGTTTACACTCCCATCTTGTAAAGATTGGATTTGAAAGGATAAGTGAAGATAGAAATATCTATCTGAAGTCAGAGGAGATCAGATTCTGATCTGTGAAGTGTTTGTTAATGACATATTTTTTGGTGGAGATGACAAGATGAGCCATGCATTTACAGATGAAATGAAGAAGGAATTCAAGATGTCACTAATCGAAGAGATTAAGTTCTTCATTGGACTATAGATTCAACAAATGAAAGATGGTATCTTTATCACTCAATCCAAGTATGTCAAAGAGGTGTTGAAGACCCTTGGCATGGAAGACAACAAACTGGTTGGTACACCGATGATGACCAGTTGTAAATTATCAAAAGAAGATGACTCAACATTGGTAAATGAGAAGGAATACCAATCAATGATTGGTAATTTGCACTATGTAGTACACAACAGACCAGACATTACACATGCAGTGGGCATTACTGCACATTTCTAGAAAAGTCCAAGAGAATCCCACTTGGTAGCAGTCAAGCAGATTCTTAGATATCTGAAGGGAACTATAGATTATGGAGTGTGGTATCCATACAATAACGATTTCAATCTCAAAGTATTTATAGATGTCGATTGGGCTGGTAATGTGGACGATCGGAAGAGCACAACTGGTGGTGCATTCTTTCTCGGTGGTAGACTAGTCTCATGGATGAGAAAGAAGCAGAGTTGTAACTCTCAATCTACAACAGAAGCAAAATATGTAGCAGCATTTATGAACTGAACTCAGACAATTTGGATGAAGCATGTATTAAGTGGTTTCAAAGTCCCTGTATCTGAACCGGTGAGTATATTTTGTGACAACACAAGTGAAATTAATATTTCCAAGAATCCGGTATTGCATGCTAGAACCAAGCACTTCGAGCTCAAGTATCATTTCTTGAGGGTGAAAGTTCAGAACAAAGAGGTTGTATTGGAACATGTTTCCAGTAAGGAGTAGTTAGCAGATATATTCACCAAGCCTCTACCGAAGGCTACATTTACCTATTTAATAGGTGAATTAGGGGTGCTACCCCTTCAAGAGGTGAACTAAAGGTATGTGCTCCACATCAGTCAGGTATTGCATTGTCAAAACTTTTTAGGATTGATGTGTTGAAGGATGCTACTCCTCAGGGGGAGCAACATAATAGGAATATGGATGTTTGTGCCTCCACTTTGGCATTGTTGTCACAGGGGGAGAAGATGTGAAGCAGAGAAGATATCTGCAGTTTTGAAGACATATTATATGGAAGAAGATGTAGAGATATCTTTGTGTATTGCCATCAATGCCAAAGGGAAAGATTGTTGACATATGTGCAGAGTTTGATGACATGATAGGATTGTATATTGTCATTGATGTCAATATGCTGAGGTATGAACCAGTATATTGAAGAAAGCAATTTGGAAAGAGAACCGATATGATGGTATGAAGTGAACTGGTATGATGATATGAACTGGTATATGCAAAAAGGTGAATCGGTATGTTGGAATGTGAACCGGTATATGCAAAGTTTGTATCAGGGTTTCATTTGATATTACTACCGGTTGGTAGTCTCAGCTTCAGGGTTTTCGGTTGATGCATTCCAAGTCTGTGTGATTCGACTAACGACATCCTGTGATGAGTTAGCATTAAAATGAAGATCAGATTATGTTGCCACGTTAGCCTTGTACGTGTGAAGAATTCCCTTGAGGATCTTGCATGAAGAAGATTGATTCTATCTACCTCAGGAATGTGCAAAATCTTAGTAAATGATGGAGAGTGCACGATGGGTTATCAGCTTCAAGAAGCGGCAAAGAATGGATGATGTAGAATGCCTTGAGATTTTTTCAAGATTGTTTTACCCTATGTAATGTGTTTAAATGGTGAGGATTGGATCGACTATATTGTTAACCTAGATGCTTAGGGTTTTAGGTTTTTGCCACCAACCTAATTGTTGTCTATAAGGTCGATGATGATTCTCATTTGAAGTTCTTGGCAAATGGATGTGTGTGAAGTTATTCTTGCCAGATCAGAGCAGTGAGTAGAGATCTGTAGAGTGTGATTGCAGATGTAAAGGAACTGAAGCAGATTTGCCTTGGTGTTAAGTGTTGTTTTCTGATCAGTGTATTACCTGTTGACTTCTAACCATTTTAGCAAATGGAAAATCCCTTTACCTGGTAGCTTTAATAGGCTTTTTGTAAATCCTTTAACAGGGTGACTCAAAATCATTGAGTTCTTTAAATATTCTGACAAGGTAACCTTTAACAGGGTTTTACCCTCTAAGTGGGTATTTAGCCATCCCTTAACCGAGTGATCCCTAGCAAGACCAGTTCCTAGCAGAACCTATTTTAAAGTCCTTAACCGGACTAGGCTCCTAACAGATCAGGCTTCAAAAGAGTTCAAGAACAACTTTTGGGTATTCATCCCCACCGTGGTTTTTCCCAGTTGGTTTTCCATGTAAAAAAAAAAGTGTGTCACGTGTGATGCTTTTTCATGTTATGTTTTAGTGTTTTTTGTTAAGTGGTAAAAGCATGCTGATCCAATGGTCATTATATTTCTGATGTTTTACTTGCTTAAGCATATGAGTGAAGTGGAAATGAAATATTAGGTTTTGTGAAGATCTAAGAGTTACCGGTTTATGACTTTTATAGTCACTGTGTTTTACTGGTAGTGCCTTGATTCAGATCGGTGATATTGTCTACTAGTTAGTACAGTCTTTGCAGTTTAAGTTGTTTAAGAAATTTTTATGTGTATTGATTCACCCCCCCTCTCAGTACCTATTGGGTATTTATTGTTCATCATTATTCATCACAAGGAGATCGGTATTGTGAATACATTTAGTAGTACATCTCCTTCATCCAAGAAAATGGGCGATAACTCTAAAGATGCATGTGAATATAAGAAGAGTCAACTATCAGCCTAGAGGCTCCTAGATAGAGCCTTTCAATGTAACATATGATCTCTCTTGCAGATGGCGATGAGTTACAAATGAGATATGTATGAAAATCTGGGAAGTGCAAGAACATTTTTTCTTTTAGAGAGAGTTTAGTAACCTTCAAGTGATGGTTATGAGGCTGGAATGTAATTTCAAGCTAGTGGTGGGTACGTTCAACAAATAGGGATGATGCTTAGATGGGAAGCACCATTTGAGATGCATTGAAGGGGTATTTATTCATATGCATTACATGATGGAAGTTTTGAAGGAGGTATGATGTACATATAAGGCCTATTTGCAGGCATATGTAATTTGATAAGAGTACGCCATGAAAGGTGTTGAAACTACAAATGAAATGATTGCAACATGGCATTAATAACTTTAAGAAAATGTATTTGACAGGAATGACGTAAGGGCATGACATAATGTGCCACTAAAGGATTGAGGTGTTTATGAAATATGAAGGGATACCATTTCATGGAGGCTATGATGTGATAATGTGTGTAGAATACATTTGATTGTGTTGTCTCAGGATATGCATCGATTCCAATGTGCAATGATGGGGTTGTCAAAGTTGATGGAGGGAACCAGTTTGGGTATGTAGAATGATGTCAAGGAGTATGTCTAGTTTTGTGGTTATGGAATCTTGGGAAAGCCCTTATCCAAGGTGATAAAAATAAATCAAGCTTGTTCAATGATATTGATTTGAGCAATTTTTACAATTGGATCGATATTTTGTCTCCAAGGTTACGGTTCATGAGTAGGATATGAAATGTGGGTTTAGACTAAGCATGCTCTTGTAGAGAGTGCATGAGGACTGAATAATGTGGAAAAAATCATAACATGGCTGATAATATAAAAGGGGATTGAGCGTAAATGAAATAAATAGTGATGAGGTGTTGCATGGTTAAAAATAAAAAGGGATCATTTATCCAGTCAAGCATAAGAGGTGCATTATGTGAACATGAAGCGTGAGAAATTGAAAGGCATAAGACTATATTGATGGTGAAATTAAAAATGGAAATTTTTGGAGACTGTAAGTCAATAAAATGTTCATTTTAAAAAGGATGTTATCCCTAGGAAATTTGGTTGTGTGAGATGGTGAAGTAAATATTTTTACCATAGAGGGTAGAATGCTTTCTCTTCTAAGGTATAATATTTGTCCACAAATGAAGTGCACTCTCATGAGAGTGCAAAGGGAAAAGGAAGCCTTAGAAAATGGTAGAAAAAGAGGTCAATATATCAATTGAAATTTTGTATCAAAGATGAAGTATTTTTCACTTGGAAAAAGGGCATAAATGTAGAAATACACAAAAAGATAATAGAGACAGACAGGCACCAAATAAAGATGATCTCAGGCAAAGATATGGGAGCTAATGTTGAATTTTCAATCAATCTGGGATTACTTGCAAATGGGAGAGGTGATGTTATTTTTACTAAAATGTGAAGTAATATGGCTGCCAAAGAAGGTTTTACTTAAAGGTATAACATCATCTCTCCAAATGTCAAAAGGTAAAATGCACCAGTGAGTTCTAGTGAGTTTTGAATTATTCACTGAATAGGGTAAATTTTTCCACTCAAAGGGTGAAATAACTTTTTCAGCAGGTGCCTCTATTACAAATGAAAATTGTTATAGTTAAAGGATTCACAGGGAAATGAAATATTTTTCACTAAAGGATAGATGTACAAAAAATGTAAACAACAAGACATTTCCAACAAGAGGGAGATATTGCTTTTTTCAGTCAAAGAGAAAAATTGTGCAAAAAAAGAAAGTGACAAGATACTTACAGCCAAAGGGGAAATTTCTATTTTTAGATCAAATTGAAAAGTGGACTGCTAGCAGAGGAGGGCAAAGTTGAAAAAATAACAATCTTTGGACAAAAAGAAAAGGTTGAATGTGGCATATGAGTGGAGAGATTTTTCAAATCTCTCTTGATTTCTTTGGAAAGTTGAAAGTGCAGATAAGAGGACTGAGATTGGTCAGGCCCAAATGAGGAAATTTTCAACTAATGGATAGTGTGCATATTTTGACAAGTCTAAGACTTGTGCCTACAAGGTGGTGTTCCAAATTTTTGAAATGTCAAGGTTAGATTCTGGGTGCATATTCAAGGAAAATTTTGGGAGGAGGAAAGTGCACATCTGGATTTTAAATTTCAAAGTAGAAGAAAACATGTGACTTTCTAGATTTTTTTAGGGATCCATTTTAGGGTTTTCTTCTTACTATTTAGTAGATTTTCCTCCTCATTTTGAAGGGTTCCAATTTTGATTTCTGCTGAGGCAGATAGAAATTTTGTAAAGAAGTTTGTAAGGTGTTCTTAGTTAGGTTCATGTATATGAAAGCTATGTTTAGTAATAAAGTTTTTGTGTTTTGAATTGTTGTTTATGGTTTTATCTTATCAGATGATTGTCTCCAGCTGGGAATGTAAACTTCTTTGAGTGAAATAATCAAGTATTAATCTCATTCTTTAGGCATATTTGCTGTCATGAGTTGTATTTTTTGTGATTGCTTTCTATCCAAGGGATAGAGTAAGTGCTTTCATGAATGCAATGGGATTTTTGTGTTTTTAGGTGAATTACTAAGAATGATTATTTGATATTGTTTCAATGATCTTGTTATTACAAGTTAATAAGATTAAGAAGATCTTCAAAACATGTTTGATTGTAACAACATAGGTGGATTTTCATGTGACTCTTTTGCCCTCTCTTTGGCACTGGTCAAGGATTTGCATGTTTTTGTTCAGTTGGTCCCATTTATTCTCAAAAAGTATTTCATTTATGTTTTAGGAGTAGGGTTAGTTTAGTTTTTGTTCTCATCACTTTGAAGAGAAAATGAGATTATGCTCAAGTTTAGTGAAATATAAAATACCTATTATCATGCATCTGAGAACTATCCACCTTTAAATAGGTCTGTTGTTTGGTTTATATAAGCTTATCATTTTTAGACCTGCAATAGGATCACCCTCTAGAGTCTTGTGGAGCTCAAAGAGTTGAAGGCTTGCATAGCCTTGTTCAGTTATGTTTTCTTTTCTTTAGTATGTAGACAATGTTGATTTCATGTCCTAGATTACCAATCCCATATTTTGGTGTTGTGTATCTCCTTAGGACTGAAGGTAGCAAGAAAAATCATTAACAAAACCCTAAAATCTTCCAATGAAGTATCAACAGATTTACTTTTTATAGAAGTGCTATTACACTCAACAGTGTATGCCTCTAGCTTGTACAAAGTGTCAAACCTACCACCTCTAGAAATCACCATAGAACCCTTTACATCTTAAATCCTACATCAGATTAGACTACCTGCACACCTGTATCTATCCATTTTCTCACAGATAATAAATTCCATTTTGATCTAGGGATATGTAGCATACCTCTAATCCTTTTTATTATACCATTAGGAAACCTGATCTTAAATTTACCATGAATAACAATATCTAAATGTGAATCATCACCCAAGTACACCTTACCTCTATTAAATTCCTCATATTCATAAAACCAATCTTTATTGAAAGTCATATGAAAAGATGCACCTAAGTCAATTAACCATGCATCATTACCTGTATGAGTACCCAAAGCTGCAATGACTGCATCACCATATTCCTTCTTGGACTCAAAATTGGAATCGTACTTTTTCTTTTTCTTCTTCTTTTATTCTTTGTAGTCCCTAAGAATGTTTCCTAGTTCACCACAATTATAGTAGATGAGTTTGGAATTTCCAGGAGAGTTTGATCTCCCTTTGGACTTGGATTTATTATGCTTCTCATTCTTCTTGCCTTTTTCCTTAAGTCTTCCACAAACAGTTAGGGATTCCTTCAAATAAATCGACACCTTCCTCCACATCTCTTCACCAAGCAGGGCACTCACCACATCTTCAGACTTCAAAACAACACAGAAGTACTACCTATAGCCATAACAAAATAATCCCATGAATTAGGTAAAGAACTAAGTAAGATCTGACATTTCTCATCCTCATCAATCTTGACACCAACAGATGCCAATTAAGCCACCAACATATTAAATGCTTCTAGGTAGTTTGTAACTCATTCACCATCTTCCATTCTCAAGGAATACAATTTCTTCCTCAATAAAATATGACTCAATAAGGATTTCGCTTGATACATTTCACCAAGCTTAGTCCAAAGCTTTTATATAGAGTTCTCTTCATGGACATTGATCAAAAAAGAGTCTGCCAAGCATAATTTGATTAGACCCTTAGCTTTTCATTCCCTAACATCATATTAAGAAGCCACAGTAGGATTTGTAGGTCTTGAGACATTTGCATCGACAACATCCCATAGATCTCTATCTATTAGAAGATCTTCCATCTTCAACTTCCACATCTCAAAATTACTTCTTTTAAATCTCTCCACCTCTATTTTCCATGCCAAACTTTCCATCTAAGTTTTTTTACAACAAGATCAAAAAGTGTCTTCTACACAAGCTCCCACTTAAATTTGGAATTGTTCAAAAAAAACAACAACCCATAACTGAAACCAAAGGTGATCATGCTCTGATACCACTTGTAAGGAATTTAAGTAGTGAAACAACTTCCTACACTAGCTTTGAGAGGAGGGAAATACAAAACTTTTATAGATCATTACAACAATTATAGAAACAACATAAATAAATATAATATCATGCATAACACAACACAACACAACAATGATTTACGTGGGGAAAACCCTTTTGGGAGAAAAACCCCACACTCCAAAAGTAGCTCAATATATTATTCAGCAATCAACAATAGATTAAAATACACTTGTAGAGAAAACTCTTCAAAAGAGTACCACCAATCAAAAAATCAAAGGTAACTCAATAGCCATAAGAGTCTTACACACAACCTCTATCTCACACACCTCATATATAGGAGATACAATACAAGAAACCGTCAAACGATATTGCAAAACCATGGGCTAAAACTACCAAATAAAATGGAGTCAACCTTATCTCCATTCTATATGTTCTATACCATTTCAAAACACACATCAACATGTGTGCCTCCCTTTTGCAGCTCATTTATGTGTCTAATGCATTTTATATTTCCCATTTTAGGAGTCCAAACTTCTGGAAGCCATAACTTGTGAACCAGGTGTCTGATTGATGAACCATTTGATTCACCAAAAATCTCGCAAAGTGCTCTATCACCTTCTAACCTACTATGCCAGTTACACACACTTTTCAAGGTGTTTTAGATGGTCTAAAGTCCTCAAAATTAAATGTAAATCTTTTATCACACCCTCCAAAAATGAAAACTTTATCTTGAAAACTAACTTTGATCTTGCAATGAAAATTTACTGGCATGCTTATCTAGCCAATCTGAAGCTTTGGGGAGAATTTTGCACCATTTCATGTTCAAACAAAAACTTACTAAAAATAGTAAGCTCATGAAAATGCAATGTTGAGGCACCACTTTCCCAATAGGTGATAGGCCTGATAAAGTGTGATGGGTTTTTTGCAACTAACTCATGTTCAAATGCATGATTGTGGTTGTCCATCGATTATCAATGAAATTCCTAATTTTTTTTAATAATGTGACGATGCTAAGATGAGACCAAGTAAGGTTAGCCAAGAAGATTCAAATTTTGCCAACCATCGATTTCTTTAGATCAACAATAGAGTTTTAAACTTGCATATCTTCTTGTTTTGAGTCATGAAAGCTTGCATGAAACACATCAATGATGGACAAAGAATTGACAAAACCACAATTCAAGCTATTTTCTTTATTATTCACAAGTAGGAAAGCAATTAGAGGTAGAAACCATGAACTAGGGTTTGAAGTGATGAAATTCAAAAGCTCTAGGCATATTGAATTGGAAATTTATGTAGTAAGTCAACTTTGTCTTGCAACTTTATTTTAGTCTTTATTTCTATAGGTGTAAAAATTAAAGGAAATTGAACCCTAGTAGAGGCATCCAAGCAAATCTATTAGGATTTCTTGTAGACATCAAAACCATGTCAACCTCTTCTGAAGCCTCTACATCTGAGGGTCCAAATCCTAAATAAAAAAGGAGTGGAATTTATATGATGAACGCATTTCCCAATTACCTAGATCCTCCCATAGACCCAAAACTCAAGTAGATGTGCCAAAGTTTAGCAATTCATAGAGGTGTTATAAAGATAGTTATATGCCAATTAGGGGCCATAATATATTTAGGTATACTAAAAAAATAAGGAGCCTAAATTTAATCCTTGGAGATTAGGGATAGCTCAGTTAGTGGTCCCCAACATTATTCTGAATATGGATTTGATCAGAGTCATTGCCAAAAAACATGATAGATAAATTAGGTCTATTAGGTCAACCGCTAGAATCATGTTGTTGATAAACAAAGAAAAGATTTGTGAAATATTTGATATGGGGGATTGTGTGGGCTATGACTTGAGGATTGATTTTTGTAGCCCGAAGCTATTGTATCAAAATGTAGATGAGACACATAGGAGGAAGTTGCTGCCATTGCATAGACCTAGGGTTGGCAGAGAACTTCAGAAATTTAAAGATACAAAATTGGCCTCTATAGTGCTGAATTTTTTCACAAATACTTATAAATAACATATTATGCCCCATCTTAAGTTCATGGTTATGATGGGAATTTTAATATGCTTGAGCAATTGATGGTGTTGGCTTGTGACATCCAAAGTGCTATAGATGACAACTAATGTTTTGCAAAAGGAATTCATAACAAATTGGTCAATATTCAAAGGGATAGGTTAGTGATTACATTCAAATGGTATTCCCTTTTGATGCACATGTTAATCATTTGAGGGACAAAAACACAATGCTTAGTCTAGTGATTTGCATATTAAAGTGTTTGATGATAGAGGATCTAAGAAACTGGTGCAACTATGGATTTCTATATGGGATTGTGGGTACAAACATGTCCAATATTTGTATTTTTAAGAACGTTTTGTACAAAAGGTATATAGCATACTTGGCCATTACTCCCCAAGACTATCAAGAAAACTAATCAAATTATTGAGACCCAAGGGGAGAGAGCAAGAAATTAAAGTCAAATTGATCACAATTGGGCTAATTGGTATATAGTGATTAAATATACCTACATTAGAGTATACGGATTTGGAGGCCAGCCACACACACTGCCTATGATAGTATTAGATAGACTAGCAAATCTAAAAATCATATGGTAGATGTATGAAGAAATCAACACTATTCAAGAATCATAATAAGGGTTCCTTCTTTCCAATATACTTGTGTATGGGTGATTTCTAGATCAATGGAGCACCAAGCCTTGAGTAGATGATTTATCTTTGGAATTCCTACAAGTTACCACTATGGTCAGAAACAAGAAGCTTTGATCTAGAGGGTTACATAAATTTTGTAAGAAAATATGCGGGTTTGGGTACATATCAACATAAGTTTCTCCTCAAGGAAGAATTGATTAGAAATTGTCTCTTATGAAGAGGGAAGACAAAGAGAATTGACATACACAAGATTGAAAAGGTAGAAAATTTTAATACAAAGGCATACCCTTCCTACAAAGGTGCATTGTCTAATGAGGATGATCAGGTCTAAAGAATGGTGTTTCTCATTCAAAATGAGCCTAGTTTGACATCTAGTCAACCTATTGTTCCCCCAACTTCACGTAGTTTTTCTTTTATTGGAACTGGAGGACCAAGAATTGTAATAATAGTGGTGCAAATGTCACCTGCTTCTTCAATTGGAATTGAGGTGTCTTAGGCATTGGTGAGAGTGTAGAGAATCATCATGAAGAAGAACTATTACAACATGATCCTTTGCAACAATATCTTCCACCAAGTGATCAAGATGATAACATAATTGAAATTGTTGATTATCTTACCAAGGATGTTAGGAAAAAGGCTTCAGAAGGAATCATGTCTGATGATGATTTTATTAATTAAGTAGAATTAAAATTATTTATTCATAAAATGAAAGAGAGAAAGCTTCTTGAAAAGGTAAGAAATGTCCTCCTAGAGAAATGAGATGAATTTATCAAACAATATAGGACTAAGGTAAAGGAAGAGATAAAAGATATGACTCCAAAGAAAGGGAGGCAAATCCTCAAAGATGTAGGATGCCTGCTACTCCTAGGGGTAGATATGTCTTCTTATGTTGGCTTTGATAATTTGAGAAGCTATGATTTGACTGATGTCAGGTTGAGTGATGAAGGGGTAGACAAGTTGGTTATGGTCTTGATTTTAGATCCGATAATAACATATTGTTGACATGGCTCCTCTATCCCCTAGCAAAAAGGCCAATCACACTCATTGACCCACAACTGATCTTGGGATAATTTATGGTTTATAGAGTGAAAGAATTATTTGCAAGACATGAAGTTGATCTAAATATTAATACTTCCTTATTTACCAAAGCCACAGTTGAAAATTTGGCACAAAGGAAGGAGGAGTTAGAAGAGAAATCCAAAGAATTGAGTGAAAAATTGAGTGAAAAATTGAGTTCCTGATCATAGATAATCCTTCTATTGTTTGCACCACATGAAGTGACAAGGTGAAGGAACACAATGGACCACTAAGAGGGGGGTGAATCAGTGGTAATAAAAAATTTTAACTTCCAAAAGATCTAAACTTTAATCACAATAATCATAATACTATGAGTAGAGATATAAAACACATTAACACACACACACCCCCATAGAGAAAAATAATAACATAAGAATATATGAGGAAAACCCATAGTGGGAAAAACCTCAGTGAGAAATGTTGCTAGAGTCTACTGCTCCAATCTAGCCTCACAAGTAAATCTGATTACAATGTATATGGGCACCAACCCAAAGGAGCTATAACCCCTGAAGTTTATGAGCACCAACCCCTGGCTTTATGGGCACCAATCCAAAGGAGAACCAACCCCTGACTTTATGGGAATCAAACCAAAGGAGAACTAACCCCTTGGCTTTGTGGGCATCAACCTAAAGGAACACCAACCCCTTTCTCTAAGCAACCACTTAGAGATTTACAATGAACATATATTATATACAGTTTGAATACCTTGTTGCAAATGAGGTTTTTCAACTCACAAATATTTTTCTCTTGAGATTGACTTGGCTCTTTTCTTCTGTGTGATCTTTTCACCTCAATCTCAACTCTCTGCCTTCTTCTTATCTTTGCAACCTACTCTTTGTTCTCTACTTTGATCTATCTTCCTTCTCTGGCTCTCATAGTGTATATAGCCCACTGTGTTATCTACCACTACTCTCCACACTCTGGTCTCTAGCTTCTGCTACTCTCTATCTTCTATTTCATGCTCTTCACTGTCTACTCTCTATCATAACTCTTAGCTTCTTTGAGTCTCTTCCAAACATTTGAACATTTTGCATATAGTCCCTTCTTACTGTATTAGGTCTGCACTGGCATCATATTTTTGATACCTGTGTGGGCTACATATTTGTGACACTCTTCTCTCTATTCTCTATCCTATAATTTACAAAGCTCCTACACTTTCATACCTTCAACATCAACCACCTTTTTGAATGCAATCGACTCTTTTGATCGACATACCCTAGATTGCCTCTACCAACTCAACAATCTCATCTAGAACTATCAAATTTCATAACCTGTATACTATTCTCAGTCATCCCTTTATCTACACATCACTCAGATAGATAACTTCTTGCAATAAATGTATTCTCTTGGAAACAACTATTTTCAGACCATTCTTCTGATATAGGATTTCTATACTTAGCAATCTTCAACCTGACAGATTTTCTTGAGCCTCAAAAGGGCTCACCAACTCCTTCTACAAAATGATCATATTAAATGTTGCTTCATTCTTCTCAGTTGACTGATTACTATCTTTAGTAATCTTCATCTGTATGGTGAGATCTGATCATCTACTATGTTGACCATCTTTACTTGCACACCTATCTACTGGTCTTGTCTCCATTAATGCATTCTTCATCCTCGCTCGACCTACCCAGAAAAGATCGAAAACTACCACACGAATCCATTATCACTGACATGAATATTTGATTCATTCTTTGTTCACCAGGGAGCCTCATATGTTCTTATTCTTTGTCTAGATCACATGGTGAAGGTTGGTCGGTCTCCACATAAAATCCTTGTGCTAATCAACATGCGTAGGTGTCATCAAAAGTCTTCATAATTAAAATCCAAGTCATGTAGTCAACCATAGGTAACCACCATGTGGAATATCATCCTTGTCAGGCTTCCAACATGTCTACTAAAATACCTCTAATGGTCATGATGACCTTAACCTCTGTCAATGCAGGATGACGGGATGCATCATCTTTCTATCTTAACTTATCCCACAAGTTTCTCTTTATATCTATCTAATAGTGTGAGAGAGTGGGATCCCTCTTTCACTTCATTGTCTTATCCAACATGACCATCACATACCCACCTTGAATGGTGCCAGATAGCGGGAACATTCTTCCGCTATCATCATGTTTCCCCGCACGACCATCATCTTGTCTTACTTAGTATCGTAGGATAGCAGGATACATATATTGCTTCACCTTGTGTTTCCCCGCATGACCATCATTCCTCACTTTTGATGACATGAGATATCAAGAAGCCCAATTCCTTTGTTTTCCCTTCTTGCAGTTATCCCGCATGGGCACCATGTACACACTCAATGTGGTGTGGGATAGCGGGGGACACATTTTCCTTTCCCCTTCACTTTTCCTTATCCCACAAACTTCTTCACCTCCCTGCTTGGTCACATGGGGTAACACGATGTCTTTTCTTTTGTTTCCCCAATGCGATATTTTGTGTGCCTCTTAAATTGTGTGGGATAAGGGGATCTGCAATCTTCCTTTTAGTTTCTTAACCCACGCGACTTTTGTTGGTCACTTTTGATACCACGAGATAAGAGGGACCGCCTTGTTCATCAAACTTAAGTTATCCCATGCAAATAGCACAAATTCCATCTCAATGTTGCGGGGTAGTAGTGGATGATCTTCTCTTTTCTCAAGTCTAATCCTACTCGATCTCTTTCCTTCATTCGAATCACCATGGGACCCACCGACACACTTGAACTAAATGACTGCTTCCATGTGGAAATCACGCTTAACACACCCAACTTGGAGCTCAGTTGAACACTTGAGATTTCCTTGCTAAGTTTTGAGTGCCGCAGCTGATGCACCAAAGAGGCCCCACATGTACAACACACCAACACGTAATTCTAGACCACTATCGATACGTGTACATATATGAACATCTAGATAGATGGGGACCACTCGAATCCAACTTGGCCTTTCCAATTAAATACAATACTATCAATAGCCACAAAGGCCATCGAGTCGAACCACCATGAATCAATGTATTTGAATTTGCATCCTTGTGAATCAAACTAGATGGGTCCAACACATTGTGATGCATATGTAGATCATCTCCAACACTGATTTTCACTCCATAGTCCATTTTCTTCTTCAACCTATAACATTTGAGTAGCATAACATGATGTGTTATGCACAATTACTACACCAGATTCTCTACAACCACCATGCATAATCATATAACCTGTACAACACTATCATATGAGCCAATCTGATCTTCCTCTGAGACCACATCATCCTATATCACTGTAACCATTGCAACTTCTTAACTATTGATATCAATCAACTCTACATGCCTACTACATCTTCATCGATTGGGTGTCTTGAATGTCTCTCTGCATCTCCACCAACTTAGCTCTGCATACACACATGTTGACATCAATGACAACCTCAATGCCAACAATCTCCCCCTTTGGAATTTATGTGAACACCAATCATCACTCTCCCCTTATGAAAACAATGGCAAAGAGGTTGGTCACCAACACACTCAAACATGTTCTTCTCCCCCTTTGAATATGTAGTATGTAACATGAAATGTATCTCATACTTTGTATACCTTGACTTGTCTATGCATCTGTCCTCCTTGGACACATGAGTTTATGTACCACTATAGCTAGATGAACCACTATTATAATATATGTTGGAAATTGTCCAACATTACAAAATTAACCTTTGATCAAGTCTTCTCAGCTCCCCTTGTGGTCCACTGCCACTATATGCATTTTGTCTCCCCCTGAGAACCAGAACCAGTACACTCCAACTACTTTGATTTCTTACATCTATCATCTTTCTATCCTCTCCTATGGACTACACATTCACCTTTTTATGTACACATTCTCAACACTACTTCTTTGTTTTACATGCTTGCTACAATATTTTGCTTTCTATAATCATCTGTTACGTCTTAATATAAACCATCTTTATATTGAGAGTTTCCTTATAACAAACTCTTACAAGTGTAGCCGTGCACAACCTCAAATTTGTGAGTATGCAACAACAAGTAGATACCATTCCACAGAGATATATATGCCAAAAATATTGAATCTTGATGTACTGCCAAGGCATCAACTATAAAATCTGCCATCTCATCTTCTTCCACTAAGTCCTCATTTTGAAGCTGGTCTTCCTCATATCTACAACATCCATCATGTTGTATACATAATATTTCTTTTCTATGTTATCCATTTTCTTGTGTCCTACATCATTCTTCCATTATTTCATGTTGGAAGAGGTGCACTGTGGATAATCTTCAACATATTTTTCACTACTTGTAGATATACCCATCCTTATGTATGCAAGTATACACCACAATCTAAAGCCATTTTACAACAAACTATAAATGTATGACAACTATGTCAGAGCTTGATATGCTAACAAGGTATAAAAGTGACCTTTACAAGAAATTTCAATAGATAGAAAAAATCCTTAACTAACCCAATCATCAATTAGACTATACATAGACAGTCATCATTTTAGTCAACATCCTTGTTATTGGTTCCTATCCAACAAACTATCTTTACCCTAGTACTTTTCAAAATTGGGGGTTGGAGGATGTGATCAATCTATAGCTCCCCCTAAGAACCTGCATCTCCTTAATCTTGAGGAGACGTCACCTATGCATGGAATGCACAGTGCTTGCCCATGGCCATATCCTCTTGTTTCCTTTTCCATATTTGTTAGACTTTCCTTCTTTTCTCAAGTGCAACATTTTGAGTAGCAACTTTCATCTTTCTTGATTTGGAAATTCTTGCCTTGCAATACATTGTAGTGCGACCAAAGTTATTGTAGTAGTAGCACACTGTGTTCTCACCAAATAAATGATTAGAGGGCCTTCTATCAATCTGATTTGTTCTTCTTCTCCAGACCATGTTTTTATAACCAATTGATAGAACAAATGAACTTTTTGATAGACCGGGAACTTTCCTATTCTTTTTCCATGCAGATCCTTGTCTTACATAATGAGACTTATAATTGTACATTACAATTTTGTTGTGGGAGGAGGTGTAGGAGTTTCCATAAGATTGAAATGATTTTCTTCTACATTCATGACTCCTATTACCAAATTTATTACAGCCATAACATACAACATTCCTATCACATTGGACATCAAAAACATTATTTCTCCTATATTTGGAGCCGATCTATGCATAAATATACCATTTGACATTTTATGCTCATATGCATCATGATTTCTCAGAAACATATTTTTGCATTCACTTTATCTATTTCCATAACCTTTGCATGCAAAACAATAACTAGAGAAAGAAGAATTGTAACTTACAAATTTATTCTGCTATGTATGTGGAGATCTTGATGACTGATTTGCTCCATTCCTTTTTCCTTTGTTGTTGATCCTTGGATGTTCATTTTCAGCAGACATATGTCTTTACTTGATCATGTTCTCAGTCTTGTGTGCAACAACACATCCTAGTCTCCTTCTAGTAGGAGGTCTCCTAAACTTTCTTCTAGTATCCTTATCACTGATGGAGCCATATTCATTCAACTTGCCTTTTCCTTTTGTATCAACAACAATTTTCATTTTCATGTTTTCAGCAGTTGTAGTTAGATCTATCTTCTTTCTTTAAGCATTCCTGAACTGAAGATTTTCCTATTATCTTCTTGGATTGAGGCAACAAATTTTATCTCCTTCTTAGATGTCTCACCTCTAGTAGAGCATTGACCAACATCACAACCTAATCCAGTAGTATCTTTGTTTAATTTTTGTTTTCTTAACATCTTGTCCAGATAATTAGTGCAACCACCAAACTTTATTCTTATCTTGATCTCATCTTGTCACTTCTCAAGCTCTTTTTTGAGATTTACAACTTCATCTTCCAGCCTTTGACACTCCTTTCCTTTTGTTTCCACTTCTAGCTTTAACTCCTCACAACTTATCTTCTTGACAAAAAAATCTAATTTTATTCCTTCACACATCCCTTTGGCTTCTTCTAGTTGAGTTGTCAATGTACTGATATTCTTATTGGACTCTTCAAGACATTTTCTCAACTGATCACATTCTTCTTGAACTAACTTTTTGTAACTTATTTTTTTTCCTAATGTTTTTTAATTATTTAAGGGCACTTGATAGCTCACCCTCAAGATCCACTTCAACATCATTATATTCTTCTTCATTTTCTTCATCACTACTAAAAGGGTCCTAGCTGCAGGACTATGATACACTATCATAACAAGATGTTCTCTCCTCATCTTGTGTCCCTTGTGCCATGAATAGATGTGATTCATTTTTATCTTCATTGCAACAACTAACAGGTCTGCACTTATCAGCTTCAAATTTAATTGCTTCATAGATCTTCTTCCTCTCATAATCTAATCCAGTAATGGTAGGCTCTTCACCATATAGTTTCTTTAGTCTATCTCATAAGCTCTTTGTAGATTTGCATCTATAGACCTTTAAAGATACAGTATTAGACAACCAATTGAGTATAGCCTTCATGGATTTTGCATTACACTCATATCTTATTTTAGCTTTAGGATCAATAGGAGGACTAGCAGAGACAAAGTATCCATTTATAACAGACTTCCAAATATCGTAACCTAAGGTAGACAAATAGACTTCCATTCTTGAACACCAAATGACATAGTTTGAACCATCAAACATAGGTGCAAGGATTGACTCAAATTTAACCATTGTGTTCAGACACCAAAATCTACCCAAGCTAGAGGAAACTTATCAAACTGGGAACCTATGGATTTGATACCAATTGAAGAAACACAATGGACCACTGAGAGGGGGGTGAATCAATGGTAATCAAAACTTTTAATTTCTAAAAGATCTAAACTTTAATCACAATAATCATAATTCTATGAGTAGAGATATAAAAAAAATGAACATGCACAACCATAGATAAAACTCATAACACAAGAATATATGAGGAAAACCCATGGTGGGAAAAACCTTGATGAGAAATGCTGCTAGAGTCTACTGCTTCAATCCAGCTTCACAAGTAAATCTAATTACAATGTTTATTGGCACCAACCCAAAGGAGCTACAACCCCTAAATTTTATGGGCACCAACCAAAAGGAGCATCAACCCCTGGCTTTATGGGCACCAACCCAAATGAGCACCAACCTCTGAATTTATGGGCATCAAACCAAAGGAGCACCAACCCCTTGGCTTTATGGGTATCAACCCAAAGGAGCACTGATCCCTTGCTCTGAGAACCCACTCAGAGATTTACAATGAACATATATTAAATATAGTTTGAATAGCTTATTGCAAATGAGGTTTTGAAACTCACAAATATTATTCTCTTGAGATTGACCTAACTCTTTTCTTCTCTATGATCTTTTGGCCTCAATCTCATCTCTCTTCCTTCTTCTTATCTTTGCAACTTGCTCTTTGTTCTCTGCTACGATCTATCCTCCTTCTTTGCCTCTCATAGTGTATATAACCCATTGTGCTATCTGCCATTGCTCTCCATACTTTGGTCTCTAGCTTCTACTGGTCTTTATCTTCTATTTCATTCTCTTCACTGTCTGCTCTTTGTTTTGACTCTCTACTGCTATCATTCATGAAGCTCAATTATCAACACAAATCTTCCAACATGTTAGAGGCATTGTCATATATTTCCCAACAAAATCATCAATCAAATAACCATTATCAAATATTCTCCACAGATATCAATCTATAATGATTGTAGATCCATATATTGTGCATTAAATCTGAATCATTTAAACCCTTCATCTATTCATTTCTTGCAAATTAAAACCAAGAATTTTCCCAAACTATGAAATTTACTCTATTCTGGTCATGAAATTATAGTCATGAATAGTCATTAATAACTCTTTAAAAAATTAATAAACATGACAATCTCTCTAGTACGATTCTATAAATTCTAGTTATAGAACCTTTCTCCAAGTTATAGAAAGATCCAATGGTTAAATCCAAAGTTATGATGATTTTTCCAAAATTGGTCACTGTGAATCAGGGTTTTGGGTAGTTCCAAATGGTTTTCACCAAAACTCTCATAAATTTATCAGAAATGCATGAAATAAACTCAAACCAAAAATAATGGAAATATTATTCAATATACTACGCTATCATTATATAAATACATTTTTTTCCATCCTGTACATGGTCGTACAAGGCTTGGAAACAAGAGGAAAAACTTTCAAGACCACAAAACAAGAGATTGAAAACAATGAAAATATGATACCAAAATATTTCCAATGCTTTTCAATTCCTTCTCCAATTTTTTACATACTCTTATTAAATACCATTACAAAGGTTTTATATCCTTTTAATTTTCACATGGAAATTACAACTACCCAACTTCCTCTTATGACCATACAACTTCCCATTTTGGTCTTTTTACAACTTTTGAAAAGTTGCATTTTACAAATTTTACAACTTTTGACTCAAATGACTTTAAACATTCAAAAGAACCTTCAAAACATATTAGGGTGGAATAATAATATATTTTTATCACCATTTTACCCCTCAAAGGTTATTTTATACAAACTTTACCAAATGACTAACTCAAGACCTAATTAGGACAGCTTGGACAACTCATTACAATGGGATCTTTTAGCCTTAAATATTGTTTCATATTGACTTAAAATGACATTACAAATAAAAATGTAATTGAATATACTTATTAATTAATTTTTTATCCTCTTATAGACTCCTTTTGTGCCTTTTTTTTAGGTGCTCCTACACCACTTTATGGGCATCAACCCAAGGAGCACTAATCCCTTGCTCTAAGAATCCACTTAGAGATTTACAGTGAACATATATTAAATACAGTTTGAATACCTTGTTGCAAATGAGGTTTTGCAACTCACAAATATTCTTCTCTTGAGATTGACGTAACTCTTTTCTTCTCTATGATCTTTTGGCCTCAATCTCATCTCTCTGCCTTCTTCTTATCTTTGCAACCCACTCTTTGTTCTCTGCTATGATCTATCCTCCTTCTTTGCCTCTCATAGTGTATATAACCCATTGTGTTATCTGCCACTGCTCTCCACACTCTGGTCTCTAGATTTTTTTGCTCTTTATCTTCTATTTCATTCTCTTCACTATCTGCTCTTTATTTTGACTCTCAACTGCTTTGAGTCTCTTCCACACATTTAAACATTTTGCATGCAGTCCCTTATTACTGTATTAGGTCTACACTAGCATTGTGTTTTTAACACCTCCGTTGGTTACGTCTCTATGACACTCTTCTCTCTATTCTCTATCCTCTAATTTTTTAGAGCTCCTACATTTTCACATCTTCACCAACAACCACCTTTTTGAATATACTTGACTCTTTTGATCAACAAACCCTAGCTCGCATCTAACAACTTAACAATCTCATCTACAGCTGTGAAATCTCATAAATTGTATACTATTCTCAATCATCTCTGTACCTGTAGGATTTTCCTCCAAAAATTGATTCGCAATCTAATCTCCTCAGCCTCTAAAAGATCATGTCTACTAATCAGATTCTGTACACAATGCTTAAATGGGTAACTACCCACAAGAAATGTATTCTATTGGGAACAACTATATTTAGATCATTCTTCTGATATAGGATTGCTATACTTAGCAATCTTCAGCCTGGTAGATTTTCTCGAGCCTCAAAAAGGCTCACCAACTCCTTCTGTAACATGACCAGATTACTCTTAGATAAGTATGAGAGTAAAGGAGATAAAAAATCCACAAATAACAAGAGGAAGGAGATAATTTTAACCTTGTATCAAACTCTCAGGAACTAGATAAAGAAACAGATTGGTTCCAGGAGGCCCAACCTGATAACATTCTGGATCAAGGGCTGTCAAAAATCTCATTATCTTCTCCAGTAAAAGTAAAGCTGACCTTTCCAGAGGAAAAAGTACCAAAATGGGGAGATGAGGAAGACATCAAAAAAACATTGGGGAAGAGTGAAACAAAGCAGGAGGAAGAAGAAGCAGTAGAGGATGAAAGAAAGAACAAGAAAAAGAAAAGAATAACAATAACATTAACAATAGTACACTAACTAGAAATACTAGAAGCAGGCTTGGGTACGTGTGGGCGCAACATACTTCTCTAGGAAGACATTCAAATGCAAAGAAGAGATCTATGGAAACAAGTAGGAATATTGCAGATAGAACTCAAAGAACCATCTTTGAGGCAGGTATTTCAAAAAAACCATGAAGATCATCTCTTGGAATATTCGAGGACTAAACAGTCCTCATAAAGATGATTTAGTTAAAAGTATGATTAGAGATAAAAACCCTGATATATTTTTGATTCAAGAAACTAAGATGGCAAAAGATAAAGTAGAAAGTTTTAAGATGTTCAAAAATGGAGGAGTTAGTGGAGGGAGTTCAAAAGGTGCATCGGGAGGAATTGTTACTTTCTGGAACAAAAACAATGTAGAAGGAGAGGTGTCAATTCAGGACAACAATTTGGCTTGTATCAGATTTAAGCACCTTAAAAATTGCACTACTTGGGTCTTAACTAATTTGTATGCTCCTAACACTAAGACTGGTAGAAGTGAGTTGTGGAGAAATCTTACTAGGTTAAGAAGCAGGTTTGCTAAGGATAGTTGGATTATTACGGGAGATTTCAACACCCCTTTGAAGGAAAATGAGAAAAAGGGAGGGAGTCAAGCTAATTTGGACAGTAGATTGGACTTGATTGTCTTTATTAACAATAATGCTATCAATGACCTAGAGTCTGCAAGGAGTTAATTTTACTTGGACTAATAGAAGAAGCGACGAGGATTTGATTCAGGTTAGATTTGATTCAGCTCTTCTATCCTGAGATTGGTTTAACCTTCATGTTTTCTCTTTATCTTCTCACATTAGGGAAGGATCAGACCATTACCCAATTACCTTTATGGCTGAGGAAAAGAATAGAAGGAGGCATTTCCCTTACAAATTTGAAAGAATGTGGACTAAACACCCGAATATGGAGAGTAAGATTAAGGATTGGTGGCAGGTCAATATTGAAGGAAATGCCATGTACAGAGTGGTTAAAAAGTTGAAGATTGTAAAAGAAAATGTTAAGAAGTGGAATAAGGAATGCTTTGGGAATATATTTGCCTTGAAAACCACAATTCTCTTAGAGCTTAAGGATATTCAGGATGAGATACAAAATAATGGTTATACTAATACTTCAAGAGATGCTGAAGATGCTATTCTTATGAGATATCATGACATAATAGCTAAAGAAGAAACCTACTGGAAACAAAGATCAAGAAATGTCTGGTTGAAGGAAGGGGAAAAGAATTTACTAAACACTTCCACATGTCCTCCCTAAGACATAAGGCTGTTAATAGAATATCTCAGATTAAAGTGAATGGCAAAAGTGTTGAAGAAGATGAACCCATGAGCAGGGCTGCTATGGATTTTTTTTCCAATTTACTTGCTAATGATCACAATTTGGATATGCAAGCCCAAAGGAATCTTCTGGATAGCATACCCGCTATTTTAGGGGATGATCATAATTATGACATGATTGCGATCCCTTCCCATGATGAAATTCTGATAGCTGTCAACTCCTTTGAGGGCAACAAGGCCCCAGGCCTAAATGGTTTTCCCATGTTCTTCTTTCAAATGTACTGGCATATTATTGGAGATGATGTGTCCAGAGCTGTGAAAGAGTTTTTTGGTGCTAGAAATTTTTTGAAAGAAGTTAATGGTACTTTTATAGCTCTTATCCCCAAAAAGATGGGGGTTGATTCCATGTATCTCTTTAGACCTATAAGTCTATGCAAATCTCCTTATAAGATAATTTCGAAGGCTCTTACTTCTAGAATCCCAAATTTGCTTCCCTCTATCATATCGCCTCAACAAAGTGGTTTTGTCCCATGTAGAAAAATCTTGGATTCGATCATCTCAGTCCATGAAAATATCCACTCTTTGTCTTACTCTAAAAAAGAGGGTTTTTTCTTGAAGTTTGACCTATCTAAAGCCTACAACAAAGTGGATTGGGATTTTATGATGGATGTTCTCTCTACTTTTGGCTTCAACTCTAGAAGTATTAGTCTTATTAGGCAACTAGTTTCTTCATCTTCTTTCTCTATTTTAATGAATGGATCTCCTTCTCCTTTCTTTAAAGCTTCTGGAGGCCTTAGGTAGGGGGATACCCTATCCCCGATTATCTTTATTATAATGGTGGAGTGTCTGGGGAGATGTATTGGGAAGCTGGTTGAGAAAGGGGAGTTTTGTGGATTGAATCCATCTTCTGCGGATCAAATCTGTTCCCATCAGTAGTTTGTTGATGATTTTATAATAATGGGGAAAGCTACAGTGCAGGACTTTAGAAGTTTAAAGAAGGCTCTGGATAGCTATGGTTCATCTATTGGACAACTTATTAATCGGTCTAAAAGTTTTGTTTATTTTATCAATACCCCAAAGAGAAGGAGGATTAAAATAAGTAATATCCTGGGTTGTCAAGTTGGAAGTCTTCCTGGTTCTTATTTGGGGCTCCCCTTATGCCATGATCCACCTAATACTTTTTGGGGAGCTTTGGTGGATAAATTCCACAAGAAGCTTTTTGGTTGGAAGGGTTCTCTTCTTAGCCAAGCTGGTAAGGTTCAGTTGCTGAAATCTACTCTATAAAGTATCCCTCTCTATGCCATTAGTCTCTTTAGAATTCCTGCCAAGTATGTGGAGGCTATTGAAAAGATTAAGAGAACTTTTTTATGGACAGGGGTTGAGGAGAAGAAGAGAATGAATTTGATTTCCTGGGAGAAGGTATGCAAGCCTATAAGAAAGGGAGGACTAGGACTTAGAAGATTAAGAGACATACATGAGTTCCTTATGGCCAAGCAGATTTGGAGAGGGTATAAAAATCAAGGAGAGTCGAAACTAATATGGGATAACAAATATAAAAGTCAATTTTTGACTCTTCAAAGCTTCCTTAAAGTGGAAAATATCCAAATTGGATCCAATATTTGGAAAAATGTTTCTAGAACAAGAGACCTAATTGTCAGAGGTGCAAAATGGAAAATGGGGAAAGGGAATCTTATCCAATTTTAGGATGATTCTTGGTTGTTGGAGTCCCCCTTGAATGAAAACTCTAAGTGGAATAGATTTCAGAACCAATGCAAGGAAATATTTGGATCTAAGGTGGATGATTACTGGGAACATGGATAGTGGAAGGATTTATCTCAGGTGGATCAGTCCTTGGGTAGTTTGAAAAAAAGTTATGAACTCTATGGTTAGGGTTGAAGAGGAAGACCAATTAATTTGGAAACTCATAGCAAGTGGTACTTTCACTATGTCTTCTCTGTATCATCAACAATTCTCTAACATGGAAAGCCCATGCTGGGCTAAGGCATGGGTGAAAGGCCTCACCCCTAAGATTAACATTTTTTTTTGGACAACCCTACAAGATAAAATTCTTACAATTGAGAATATCAGAAAAAGAGGTATTAGCATGCCTAGTGTTTGTATTCTATGTAAGAAGAATGGGGACACCATTAATCATATGCTCTTGCATTGCCCTTTCTTTGTTGATGTCTGGGGAAGCTGTCTGGACCACTTCAAAATCAATTGGGGTTTCCCTGAGTCGATTCAGGAGCTTTTAAACTCCTGGCATCATCCTTCAAGGAATAAGTCCACATATTTATTGTGGAAACTTGCCTTACCTCATATGTGATGGGGTATATGGAAAGGGAGAAATGACATAGTTTTATGAGAAAAGGTTTCTAAGGAAAAAATTGTGTTTGAAAAAATAAAAAGAAATATAGTGGAAAATATGAATATCATAGGAGGCATTGATAATCCTCAAGATAAGGATGATCAATTTATCTACAAAAAGTGGAGATTAAAGGGTCAAGAGCACTTTGAGATCAACCCTAGAGAGGGTGTGATATGGGTTAGTCCCCCTGAAGGGTGGATGCAAATTAATTTTGATGATGCCTCAAAGGGTAATCCGGGTGTTGCAGAATGTGGAGTGGTCCTTAGGGACAAATGGGGAACATGCAAAATCATAAAAAGTATTCCCAGAGGAAATCAGACAAATCATGTTGTTGAAGCAATGGCGGCTTACCATGGGATCCTCCTCGCTAAGGAAGCTAACTGCACTAAATTTTGCTCTGAAGGAGACTCATTGAACATAATCAATTGTTTAAATATGAAATTCCCACCTTCTTGGTCAATTAGTAATGCTATTAAAGCAACTAAGAAAATCAGCAAAGAATTTGAAATGTGTGTTTTTACATGTGTATAGGGAGGCCAATTCCAGTACTAATTGGGCTACCAACCTGGCTTGCCAATCGAAAGACATCATTACTAGTTATGGAGAAAGTGAGATTGCAAGTGAAATTAAATCCCTACTTAATCTGGACCGCAACCAGGCTAGGAAACATGGTACTTTTAATCATTATTTCTAATGCCTCTTCCGCCTTTTTTGATGTAGGGTTATTTTGAAGATAATGAGTATTTATATAGCTATCTTATCATAATTTTCTAGCATAGATTCTGAGCATTCTTACAGGGAAATGACAAAAACCAAAGGAGAAGTTTTCAAGCTGAGAGAAGGAATTTTAATGAAAGTGCTGAAAAAATGGGAGGTAACAAGAAAAGTTTTGAACCCACCTCTTGCATTGACTGGAGAAAGAACATCAAAGTTTGGGATATCCTTCAGTAGGGGGGTTTGAATGTGTTCATGGAGAGGCTAAGTGGGAAAGATCCCACTATTACCAACTATTTCATCAAGAACTAGAAAAATGGCAAAATCCTGGTAGGGTCCCAGATGATGAATGTTGATGAGGAGGTCATTGCTGAGGCCATGAGGATGGTTACTGAGGGAATGAAATTTTATAGGGATCGCAGCATATCAAATAAAGCAGTGGATAAGTTCCCAATCACAGACGATGAGAGGAGAAAGATGGTGAAAATCGACAACTCCTAACATGCTCCAAAGAGGATTTGCAGGCCATGGAGGTTTGTTTTATTTGCTTCTATTGCATACATAAATTTGGATGGTAGGTTTATTAGAGCCTATGGCCATCACTTTGTCTTGCTCAACCATTTCTACCATAGGGAAAAGGTGAGCTTGCCTTATTACCTTGCTTGTTCTATGGACCACACTATCAATGAGGTTCAGAAGGATCCCAAAGGTGACCATGCCCTCCACCAGGGGCTTCTGGTCCTCGTTTATAAAATGCTTAAGGGGAAATGCATTGAAAATCTTATTAAAGGAAAAAATGCAAGAGATGAGACTATGGAGAGTGAAGGATTCAACTTTGATTAAGAGACTAAGGGAGAATCAAGAGACTAGCAAAAAAGGGAGGAATAAGGCTAAGAGGAAAAGGATTGTGGTGGATTCAAACATGTCAGAGTCTGAAACTAAATTCTTTGAGAAAAAAATTGTTAAGAAAGCAACTGGAAAGCAGACTCAGAGGAAGAACACTAAAAAGGGTAACAATAAAGACATCAGCCATATTTTGGTTGACTTTGAGGAGGATGTTGAGGAGAACAAGAAGGATGGGGGTCAGGATAAAGAGGGGGAGGATAACCCGGTGATGGGCAACATTGAGGTTTTGAAAACCACGTCTACAGAAGGAGGATAAAGGGGATAAAAGTGGTATTGGTGATAATGATACTATAAAAGATTTATGTGATACCATCACAACCATGGTGAAGGATATCAATAGTTTGAAGACTGATACAAAGGCTATCACAAGAGTTACGGTTGGTGATAAGCCCCTGGCGGAACATGTTAAGGAACTGGTTGTTGTTGTTGGCATATGCACACTCCAATGAGACATTGTACGTGATTGAAGGTTTTGTCATTGATGGCAACATTACAATCCTATGACACCAGCAAGACATTCCACCGGGACTAGCAAGATCAGATTCTACAGTGGCACTTAGACCATCGACACCGTCAGTGAAAGGAAGCATACGGCACAGAGGCCGACAAGATTTTTGTTGTAATATATTTTGTTTATTATTGTAAAATATTTATAAGCCGACTTGGAAACATTGTAAAATGACTCATATATATAAGAGATCATTGTAGAATATTTAGTAGGAGAAGGAAAATAGAATATAATTAGGCGAAATAAGGCAGACCTATTATGCGAATTATAGGTTAAGGGTTTATGTAAGAAGCAAAGCAGAAACCAGTATTGGATCTGGCATTATAGATGCTATTCTAAAGCAGTACAAGACACTGGATTTATATAATCCATTTTGTAAGTCAGTGAGACTTCCCATTCTATTATTGAGTAGTGAGCTCTAGGCACTTGGCCTTCCTGCATGTGCAGGCCCCTCTTGTAGTAGTAATATTCTCTTATTGGCCAGTAAGTGAATATTGTGGGTCACAAATCCCACCGAGGTTTTTCCCACACTGGGTTTCCTCATTAAATCTTTGTGTTATGGTGTATTTTTCATGTGGTTGCTTTTATCTCTGTTTATTGCATTACTTCTTGTTTACTAGTACACTGTTCTAATATGTTCTACATGTTTTAAGTTAAGAAATTTAATATACCAGTCAGATACTAGTTCACCCCCCCTCTCAGTGTCTGTGGGAATCCTAACAATTGGTATCAGAGCCTAGTCCTCTATTTTCAGAAGCCTAATAGCTTGAGGAAGATCTTGACACTGGTAGACATGGAAAATTTGATGAAGCAACTAGAAGCAGCTCTCTCAGACTATGATATAGAAAAATTGAAAAACATCAAACCTGAAGATGATCTAAAGGCAGCTCAGGAATTTATTCAAGCACTTCAAGAAAATCTTACCATTGCAAGAAACAAGAGAAGAGAACTCTGTGAAAAAATGCAAATTGAGGATGATGAAAAAGAAACTCTTAATGATATGATAAACAAGCTAAATCTAGAGAACATAACAACAAGGAATGAGATGCAAGATATGACCATGAGATTATGTAAGGAAATTGAAGATAGGAAGAAGAATGAAGTAGATTTGACTAAAATACTAAGTGATGCAGCAAATGAGAACACAAGACTTAGCTATGAAAATGACTTGTTGAAGACAGATTTGATGCATACACAGAATGACTCAAATGAACCGATGAGGCAAAAAGAGATCTTAGAAAGAGAACTGGATATTGCAAATCAACACATAGAAAAATTCAAGAAAAGCTCAGAAGAACTTGGTGACTTGTTGAAGATTCAGAAACCTAATGATGACACTTGTGGAATTGGCTTTGAGGCAGGAGAAAGCTCCGGTACTGCAAACACATAGGATCATAGCAAACTAGTAAGACAACCTACTACTTACAAATTTAATGGAAAATGCTTTAACTGTAATAAGCACAGTCATAGAGCAAATCAATGTAGATCTAGAAATTATCAAAATATCAACACACCCACCGATCAATGTTCAAAATGCAACAGAGTTGGTCATAACTCTAAAAATTGTAGAATGAATGTGAGATGTTATGTTTATGGAAGATTTGGACACTTATCTAATCAATGTAGAACACAAACCGGCATAGGTTATGGGAAAGCTATTCAGAAGAATAATGTGACTTGCTATGCATGTAACAAGATTGGTCATATTGCAAAATTCTGCAGAAGTAAAGGATCACCGGCAGACAACAAAAGTTCTAGTTTGAAAGGAAAAGAAAAGGTTGAAGAGGTTAAGCAAGAATGATCAAAACAATGGATTAGAAAGTCAGACCTAAATAATTTTGGAAATACTCCTCCACCGGTACAACCAATCAACACTCCACCGACAGAACAAAGCAGTACTCCACCGGCAAGAAGCTCTTCATCCAATTGAAGAATTTTCTTTGAGGGTTTGGCAATCAAATGAGACATATGTTATTATTTCCTCGGTTGATGATGAGAAGTTGAAAAAAATTACTTCTACACCGGTAGACAAAGTTAGGTGATTACTTAACCGACATGCATTAAATGTGGTAGATGGCAAATTGACATTATAAATTTGTGATTTTGGCTCCATTTTACTTCACTGAGCATTCAAACATTCAAAGAGCTCGACATCTCCAGAGCTAAGGCATTTTGAGCAAGGAAGCAAAGCATTTCAGCATTCATCTTTTCAAAGGCAGAAAAAGGTATTTATAATCATGGCATCCTCCTCTGCACCTGAATTCATAGCAAACCCTACTATTGTGGAAGTAATCAAATGCCCTAGGCCCGTATTTCAGCTAGTTCCTGAGATAGCTAAAAAGGATGACAATGTTGGTGCATTCTCCCAAATTCCCAAAGGAGTTGTTTTTGTAGAAAATCCTAGAATGTACATCCATTGCCACATAGAAGAACAAGGAGATGAAGAAATCAAAAACATGTACAAAACTATTATATGTGATAATTCTGGAAATGTGAAACTTGAACATAAAATTGTTGAAACCCTAGGATTCACTAAGATCCTTAGCATTCCGGACTTTCCTAAGGAAGTTATTAGGATAGTTTTAAGTAGAGTACATGGTGCATTCTTTTGGCTTGAATCCATCCATAAAATTACCAAGGAAGCTGTGAAAGCTGTAACAGGGTTACGTTCCACCAGTAACAGACCAAACAAGACAAAGAAGGTCTCAAATGATCTAGTAACAAACCTAACAGGTGCAACATCTGACAAAAGGTCCTTGAGGGTTAATGATGTAACTGACATAAATGTGAGATTCATTGGCTTGATTCTAGGTTAGAAAGCAAGTCATGCAAACAGACTTAGTTCCCTATTTCCAGTTTATGCATAAAGAGTGCTTATGACATGGTTAAAGACAATGTGAAAATTGATGTATGTGAATGGCTAAAGGATGTGTTGATTGATAATTTAGGAAAAATGAAGAAGGATAAGAAAGGGACTTTTAGATTTGGTAATTTACTTGTATGTATGATGCTACATATAACCAAACAAGTTCCTAGTATAGGCAACAAGAACCTTGGATTTGACATACCAGTAGGGAAACAGTTATCAGACCTATTCAACAACATGGGTGAAAATAAGGAAAATAATATCAATGAGTATTTTCAAGCACTAAAGGCCAAAATGAACAAAAGAATCAGACTGTCACAGACAATTGTTAACAAATATAAGGATGATATATGCTTTGTAATTAAAAAGGATGAGATCTAGATGGAAGCAGTTATCCCAAGAACAATTTGGGTTACTGAGATGGGTTATGAGACAAATGATCACATCATTGAAACTTATGCAAAAGCCCTTCTGGAAGCATCCAAGGAACCCAAGGAAGAAGTATTCGATAGTGCTGAGACCATTGAAAGCCAAATTCAACCTAAGAAGAGAGTAAAGAAAGTTGAAGCAACTATGAGAAGAGGCTCAAGGCTGGCTAAGGCTATCAAAGAAGATGTAGTGAAACAAACCGGTATCACTGAGGATGAGATAGCAACATTACAACCTAAAACTCATCTATCACTGGTAGCAACTTCTTCAAAGAATGACATGCCAGCAACATTTAAAAGAGTTGTAAGAAAAAGGGATCCTTCACCAACATCTACACCCTCACCTAGAAGAACTAGACAAAAACAACAGGTAGTGAGGTCTCCGGTAAAGAAGAGAACCCCTAAGAAAAAGCTAACACCTAAGAAGAAAAGGACTCAACAAAAAATTGCCCTAATTGATGAATTGCTGAATGAAATCATAGAGGAAGGAAAACTCAAGAACATAGAAAAATTATATGATACACTATCAGCAGATGAGAAAGAGCAAGTTGAAAATAGTGTCATTTTACACCTGGATATATATAAGTTCTTAATGCAAGTGGTAGATGAACTACCAAATGAACTATTCAAGAGACTGGAAGCAAGAAGACAAGTTGTGGTATAGCTTGACAAGAAAATCAAAATTGAAAAATTACTTGTTGTCTACCTAGTTAACTCTCCAAAAGAAATAGATGATCTAATTGCAAAGGCCAACCAGTCAGTATTCTCTACTGCACACCGACATATTGCATGAATGGTAGGAAGAGTAAATGAGGTAACAGAAGAAACAAAAAATGGATGGGATATATTCCTTGTGGAGAAGGAAAAGTAGGAAGAGTATAGGAACCCCAAGCCTATCAAATTCTATCAAAAGGACAAAGATAAGGGTAAAGGAAAGGTTGGTGGACCTCCTAGCATCAAAATAAAAGATAACTTATCCCCACTGCCTCTGATTACTCCACTAGTAACAACAACTAAAGATCAACCAGCAGATGAGAGTATGGATATAGAGGATACAAATCCTAATCCTGAGGTACTATACACAGTGGATGTTGATACTCAAACAGTCAACATTATGATAGACCAAGACACAACTGGTAAGACAGACATGACTAGTGAGCCACTACTAACTGACAACATTGATAACACTGAAGAAAAAGTGGAAGATGATAGCATAGGGCAACAAGCAAAGACTCAGACAAAGACTAAAATAGATCAACTGACAGAGAGAAAAGCAGAGCAATAGGCTCCAGAACAGGAATAGTTTTATATGGAAACAGTGCCACCAACAACAGGAGAGAAACAAAAACCCTTGTTTTATGGAAATGGAAACAAATATTGACCTACCAGAGGTCACTACAAGCATGGTTACTTCCTCCACCAATGGAATTTAGAATGTTGGTTCCTCCTTAGCAGGTTACAAATCAACAAATGTAACTGAAGTTCTTTTGGACTCCATTAAGAAAATAACATATTGTAGTTCACAGGCATATCAAGCTATAGATGACACAATCCCAATTTTGAAGATGATAGCTCCAAACTGCAATGTAGATAATAAGGATTCTTTGAGCCAACTCGATACTTTGTCTAAATACATTACTGAGAACATAGTGACAATTGAGCAAATAAAGGAAGAGGCATTCAAAGACAGGTTGGAAATTGAAAAACAAAAATTCTTTGAGGATCAAATACAGAAGTGTACTAGGGAATTTGACAAACTTCTACTGGAACTATGCAACTCATTTAAGGAATTTAAAACTCTATACAGAGACATTTGCAAGACAAACTTTCTAACAGTTGATATAGATAAGAAAATGAGCAAGGTACAGGATGAAATCAATAAACTTGCTAACAATTTTGTTAACTCACCTGATACATTATCAGTTTTTTAACAAAAGATAACAGGTTTTGAGGAGGAATTACTTAAGTTAGAAAGAGAAAAGGATAGAATAATAAACAAGGCTAAGAATCTAAGACTAAGACTAAGTCCAAGACTGGACAATCTAGCATCCTTGAGGAAGGAAATATCCGAGGCATTAGTACAAGGACAAAAAACACCACCAGAGCATATGCAACACCTCACCGGTACAGTTCAAAGAATAGAGGCAACAATAAAAGATAGTAAGAAGTTTATGGAAAGCATAAATCTGGTTTTGGCGGATCTTTTTCAAATTGTAACCACCTAGTTACAAGGTTGAGATAGAAAACTACAACTCTATTGACACCTTGACAACCTTTGTCATTAATGCCAAAGGGGGAGTAGTAGTATGAGAAAATAATTAGCAAAAGACTTATCTACTCAGGGGGAGCTCATATATTTTTGGTACACATATTTGGAAACAATTTTTGGATTACAAGTTTTGGATACACTTTTGAAATTTTCTCATGAGTGTTGCCATCAATGCCAAAGGGGGAGATTGTTGGCATATGCACACTCCAATGAGACATTGTAGGTGATTGAAGGTTTTGTCATTGATGGAAACCTTACAATCCTATGACACTAGCAAGACATTCCACCGGCACTAGCAAGATCAAACTCTACACCGGCACTCAGACCACCGACACCAACAGTGAAAGGAAGCATACCGGCACAGAGGCCGACAAGATTTTTGTTGTAATATATTTTGTTTATTATTGTAAAATATTTATAAGCCGACTTGGAAACATTGTAAAATGACTCATATATATAAGAGATCATTGTAGAATATTTAGTAGGAGAAGGAAAATAGAATATAATTAGGCAAAATAAGGCAGACCTATTATGCGAATTATAGGTTAAGGGTTTATGTAAGAAGCAGAGTAGAAACTGGTATTGGATCTAGCATTATAGATGCTATTCTGAAGCAGTACAAGACACTAGATTTATATAATCCATTTTGTAAGCCAGTGAGACTTCCCATTCTGTTATTGAGCAGTGAGCTCTAGGCACTTGGCCTTCCTGCATGTGCAGGCCCCTCTTGTAGTAGTAATATTCTCTTATTGACCAATAAGTGAATATTGTGGGTCACAAATCCCACCAAGGTTTTTCCCACACCGGGTTTCCTCATTAAATCTTTGTGTTATGGTGTGTTTTTCATGTGGTTGCTTTTATCTCTATTTATTACATTACTTCTTGTTTACCAATACATTGTTCTAATATGTTCTACATGTTTTAAGTTAAGAAATTTAATATATCGGTCAAATACTGATTCACCCCCCCTCTCAGTATCTATGGGAATCCTAACAGCTATTATATACAATGCGGAAGCTATTGAATGTATGGTGGGTAAAATCATAGCAACAAAAAAAAAAGGTCAATGAGGGAGATAACAAGGAGATGGAAAATAAAATAAACAACTTGGGTAGTAGAATTGACAAACTGGAACTCAATGTTAAGAAGATTGTAGATCAAAATTTTTAGATCCTCAAAGCTTCAGTGGATAACATGAACATCCTGATAAACAGATTTGAGAACAATGCAGAGAAGGATGGTGATAAAGAGCAGTCAGACAGGAAGGGTCATAAAAAGAGGACTAGAGCTAATACAAAGATCAAGGGCATCAGTAAAGGTCATGAGCTAGAGGAATTAAATACCTCGGTGAACAACATGAAACAAATGGTTGTTCATGCTGAGGAAATCATGAAAAGTATTTAGGTCTTTGTCTCTGTTTCTGCAAAGGTCCTTGGTTTTGTCTTTTTGTTGTCACTATTCTTTCTTTTAGCTGTTTGTTTCTGGTTTTTTAATGTTATGTTATGAAAGTTGATCCCTATTTTGGGTGGGATCTTTCTACTTTTCTTGATATAATCAAGCACTTTTCTTTCTTGTTATTCTGATCTCTTGACTTGTACAAGGTTCAGGTACCTTTCAAATACCTTCTTTTACTTAATCAAAACATGATCAGATTAAATATTGCTTCGTTCTTCTTAGTCAACTGATTACTATCTTTAGTAATCTTCATTTGTCTATTAAGATCTGATCATGGTCACCATTAATGCATACTTGATCCTCTGTCAACCTACCTAGACAAGATCAACAACAACCACACTTTAATCCATTTTCACTGACTTTTGCATATCTAATTCATTCTTTGTTTACTAGGGAGCCTCATATATTCTTATTATTCATACATATCACATGGTGAAGGTCGTTTGGTCTCCATATAAAACCCTTGTGCCAATCAGCATGCGCAGGCGTCATCAAAATTCTTCATAATCAACATCCAAGTCACCTGGTCAACCATAGTCAATTGCCACATGGAATATCATCCTTATCAGATTGCCAACATGTCAACTAAAACACCTCTAATGGTCATGATGACCTTAACCTCTATTGTTGTAGGATGGCTAGATACATCATCTTTCTATCTTAACTTATCCCGCAAGTTTCTCTTTATATCCATTTGGATATCAGGATCCTTCTTTCACTTCATTGTCTTATCCTGCATGACCATCACATACCCATCTTGAATGGTGTAGGATAGCAAAGACATTCTTCCGCTATCATCATGTCCCCATGCGACCATCATCTTGTCTTACTTAGTATCATAGGTTAGCAGGATACATATCTCGCTTCACCTTATGTTGCCCCGCATGACCATCATTCCTCACTTTTGATGATGCAGGATAACAGGTAGCCCGATTCTTGCCTTTTCCCTTCTTGTAGTTATCCCATGCGGGAACCATGTAGACACTCAATGTGGTGCAGGAAAGTAGGAAGCCTGATTCTTGCCTTTGCCCTTCTTGCAGTTATCTCGCAGGGGTACAATATACACACTCAACGTGGTGCGAGATAGTGGGGGACACATTTCCCTTTTCCCTTCACTTATCCTTATCCTACGAGCTTCTTCACCTCCCTACTTGGTCACATGGGATAACAAGATGCCTTTTCTTTTGTTTCCCCTGCATATTTGTGTGCCTCTTAACTTGTGTGGGATAAGGGGATATGTAATATTCCCTTCAGTTTCTTAACCTGTGCGACTTTTGTTGGTCACTTTTGACACTGCGGGATAAGAGGGATTGCCTTGTTCATCAAACTTAAGTTATCTTGTGCAACTAGCACATCTTCCATCGTAACGCTGTGAGGTAGTAGCCGATGCTCTTATCTTCACTCAACTGTTATCTCGCATAGTCTCTCTCCTTCATTCAAATCACTGTGGGACCCACCAACACACTTGAACGAAATGACTACTACCATGTGGAAATCACACTTACCACACCCAACTTGGAACTCAGTCCAACACTGAGGACTTACTTTCTGAGTATTGAGTGCCAATATCAATGCACCAAAGAGGCCCCACATATACAACACACCAACACGTAACTAAAAACCACTACCGACATGTGTACATATGTGAACATATGGATAGCTGGGGACCACTTGAATCCAAATTGGCCTTTCTAGTTAAACACAATACTGTGAAGAGCAACATAGGTCATCGATTTGAACCACCGTGAATCAACGTATTTGAATCTACAGTCCTCATGAATCAAACTAGATTGGTCCAACATACTGTGACGCATATGTAGATCAATGCCAACACTATTTTTCACTCCGTAGTCCATGTTCTTCTGCAACCTACAATGTTTGTGTAGCGAAAACTACTACACCAACTTCTCTACAACCACCATGCATAATCATATAACCTGTACAACTCTACCATATGATCCAATCTGATCTTCCTCTGAGACCTCATCGTCCTGCATCACTATAACCATTGCAACTTCTTAACTATTGACATCAATCAACTCTGCATGCCTGATGCATCTTCATCCTTTTGTGTCTTGTATGTCTCTCTACATCTCCACCAACTCAGCTCTGCATACACACATGTTGACATCAATGACAACCTCAATGACAACACAAGGGTGAAGATAGATGTTGGCATAAAAAGGGAAAAGAGAATTGAGGTAGAAATATGACTCATTAGGCCACAAGAAGAGAACCTAAGACTCCTCAAGGAGCTAAAGGCATATAGATTTAAGATGGCTTAAGACTTGATTAGGGCTAGGTTTCAACAATTATTACCTCAAATATATCTAATGTGGTAAAGGTACTAGGACATCGTAGGAATCATCAAGAAGAAATCAAAGGTTGAGTTTGGTCTGAAAATTGTTCAAAAGAAATTAAAGAAAAAAAAACAAGTGATGCAATTTCTTGAGCAGCATAACAACTACATTGTTGCAGAAGTGAAAGAGAAATTGATAGTCATGATTTATGAAACAAAAATTTTGTTGAATGAAGCAGAAGTACTACTAGAGAAACACTACAAATATCATATACATTTAGCAAAGGAAGTGGGAAGATTTAATAGGTTACAAGTTATACGGATACTTGCATTTGTAAATGACAATGGGGAGGATAAGATTGAGAAAGAATGGAAAGATGAAGTTGGGAAAATACTTCTATTTTATGTCACAGACAAAGTGTTAAACAATGTAGATAAATTAGAGGAGAGATTTCTCAATCAATTTGAAGCATTAGCACAACTATAATTTAATGGTAGGATTTTGAATAGGCAGAATGCAATTGTTACTAATCAAGCTTATTTGTCTCATATGGTAGGTTGTGATGATTTTTTTCAGAAGGATAAATGATATCCTGAAAATGGCCACATGGTAGGAAGAATATACAATTTTAAAATATATATTAATTATCAAAATAGGGGCTTTTCTAGATCCATTTTGTTCATGGGTACCCTACATTGAGTTCAAAGAAATTGAATGCAATTTGAGGATTGATCTTTTAGTCAAGATATTTCAGTGCCTTGGTTATTTATATTACCATAGGTAGTTTTTTTTCTTTGTTATTTAGTTCTTCTCTAGGAAGGCTCCACCTTGAGTGGCACACCTTTGACATCAATTTTCTTTTTAGGTCACTTCTAACAAATTAATATCGAATCATGAGGGATAACCAATTCCGTTATATTTACTTATCTTTTTCTCATGTGATAGAATTTGTCTTATGTGTAGTAGAGATGCTTTGGGCATATTCTATCAATTTCAAGTTTGATTTTGACAAATGACAAATGATTTGAAGCTTGTTTTTTCTCGCTTGTTCTATAAAAGGGAATCCAAGATCATTTGAAAGGATTTCTAAAAGATATTATAATGGTAAGGTAGAGTAATTTTAAGATTTGTAGTGACTGAAAAATAGAAAATATACAAAGTTACTTGCTCAATGACTTATGTGATTGTATTTTGAAAGAATTAATGATAATCTTACAATAGATTGTTTCCTATTTCATCTTCTTGTGAGTACATGGATTTGTCTTTATGACATCCTCATAAATGTGTGATACATTGATAGGTTTCTTTTGAGGAGAGAATTAAATTCTACTAATGTATATTGTAGTAGTTTAAGATGGTGGAGATTTAGTAAGGTATGATTTAGAGTGAGATGAAAATGAATGTTTGTGTAATGCATAAACATATAGAAACATATAGATCTACAAATGTAATTCATGTTAATTAGTTGGATGTTTGACTTTGTTACCAATGAAAAAAGGCACCAATCCACAGGATTTTAATTTTTAGTAACCAACAAGTCAAAATATTATTTCCTTTCTGTCTATAGGAGTAGATTTAGATCAGGTATTTTATGCTTAGTTTTGCATCAATGATTTATACATAGAATTGATCCAAATATGAATGAAATTACATGTATCTTGACCAAATTTACTTAGACTTATCTACTTCAGTGTAATATTTGTTTGAAGTTATAAAGATATATAGATATTACATCGTACACCTGCATAGGTTCTTCAGAGCCTGAAGAGTAGGAGAATTTGCTTGTCCTATGAGAAAATTCTCATTAATTGGCATCCAATATTAGGTGTTTAATGATAGAAGATGGTTAGCTCTTAGGAATACTTAAGGCTTTAGTTGGGAGCTCCAACAATTAGCAAAGAACTAATTTATTCTTTCCACTTTTCAAAATGTCTTGAGATTACCCTGGTTACCATTGACCTTTGGTATCAAAGCATAATCTACCCAATCCAGAGTCTTTAACCTTTTCTCCAGCCATTCTTCAAATCCCATTGTAAATGCCACCACCTCCTCTAATACTTTTGCCTAGTTATAAGTTGCCTTCAACTCTGGTGACGTCTCTAGTACCTTTGTTGACTTCTTAATGAGGTCTATCAAAGTTTATGTTCTCAACAATCATTTCTCTTTGGTTGGCTTTAATTGATCAACATGTTGCCAATGTTTTTCTTTGGCTACCACCAAGTCACCATAAGCTTTATGAGAATCATAAGTTTCATCATAATCCTTGACACCCTATGGGCAATGATATCTGTTATTATTCTATTAGACAGAGATGCCTTTTCTCTCTTCTCTACCTCAATTTTCCACTTAAGCTCCTTAATTCATGAAATAAACAATTCCTTATTAACAACAATTGCACTATCTAAAATAGATACTTCTTGGACTATAGGGAAATTTCCTACCTTGAAAATATCAATCTCCCTTTTCAAAGATTGTTTCTCTACAACAAAGTCCATGAATCTTTTCTTCAACTCCTCATGATCACTGTGCAACTTTAGTGTTACTACCCTACTAAACTCAGCTGTATTAACTGCCAAATTTGCAACTTCATAAGGAGAAATATCTAAAACCCTTTTGATCATAACACTGCCTTTGAGTTTATCATAAATCTAAAATAAATTAGGCTTCTAAGTAGGAGGAACTACATATTGACCATAATCCATACCCAAGATTAGAAATTGATCCTAACATTTTCATTTCAACTTGTTCCTCACTTTGGAACATAGTTTTATTCTCACTTCTTGCAACATGGAACATCATTGCAGTTCCAATGTCCCATCCAAGAAACATCAACATTCTTGCATCCATGACAATTTTCTTAGCCTACTCAATTGTCATGTCTTCAATATTGACATCAAATTCACCCCTCACCCTTTCCTCAACTTGGTCCCATTCTGATGATAGAACCCTTTTATTTTTTTCCTTGATTATTCTCTCATATTCCTTTCTCTTTGATGAGAAAACAAAATCCCTAAACTCTTGTGTTTTAATTAAATTCTCATCATTTACAAATTAAGTGTTTATCAATGTCCTGACATCACTAGTAGAGTCATTTCCAATCTACAATCTTTCAAATGACCTATCTTTTGGTCTCACAAAAACTATATCCCTTTGCATTTGGTCATGAGGAGAATATGTTGGTGATGAAGGGTAATCAACTAGAGGAGAAATAACATATTTCTCTTCTTGCTTCTTGACTCCTTTGACTTCTTCAACATCTAGAATTCTGTGTGAAGTTTCCCTCCTAGGATTCTCAAGTAACTTTTTCCTTTTAGTTGAGGGTTCCTCTGAAGTTTGAGGCTTCTTGCCTTCCTTTGTGATCTCATTATTTAAGTGTTCTTCTGTAGACACAATCTTGGTTTCAATTTTTTCCCAATAATTAGGCTCATCATCAAAAATCCTGTAAAATCAGGTTCCCTTTGCCTCCTTATTTCCTTAGACTTGAGCACCATATCCCACCTCTTTCTAATTTTATATTTCTTGAAGAGCACATAAACCTACTCTAATAATTCTTTGTTTGTTGCATCAAAGTTAGAAAATTTACAGTAAGTTAGAAATAGAGAAGACTTATGTACCTTCTTGAAATTACAATGATCCATTCGGTCTAATTGCCACATAACTTCAAGAAATACAATCCAAAGTGGCACACACTTAGGCAAGATATGAGGTGTCACAAAAGTTACATAAACCCTAATCACCATTGTGCTTGTATGGAGGAAGAAGTCTCCCCAATTTTGTGAAATCCCAAGATCTCTTCTCCTCTTAGTTGGCATAAGAAAATCCAACACTATCCTAGGAATCCTTTCCTATGGAACATTGAAGTATCCTCTGATTTTCTGCACAAAATTCTCTTTAAAGGTGACAAAGTTTACAATAGAGCAATGCATATCCGATGCAGGAGAATCCCCAGTCTCTGAGCAATCTTGCATCAACCAAAAATAATTCCTTTCAGTTTAGTTCTTGTTTAGTTCAGTGTGTAGTTTTTTGTGTTCTTACCAGTTGGTACCAGTAGTTGCTTGCTTTTCATTGCAGATCCTATTTTTGGTTTCCAGGCTGGTTCATGTGCTTAATTCTAGATTTTCATTTCAATTGGATTCTTTTTTGGTCAGTTATCGCTCTTGGTTGACTTTTTCTGGGTTCCAGGATAGTTCTTGTGCTTACCAGTTGTCTTTCCTTCATTACCGGAGTTGTTCTTGGCATGTGGATCTATTTTGGGTCTTGTCCGATGTTTTTTGGTGTGTGACCGACCTTCCTACTGAACCACACTTCTTGGTTATTATTTTTTGGAAAGATTTCTTTAATGTTAGTATCCTTGTTGGATGGAAGCTCGTCCTGACCGGATGGAAACATAGATTCCCAATTGAGTAGTTGAGGCACGCCAGTTCGAATTAACAAGGAGCTAAGCTTGCCTTCCACTTCAACTACTCTCCCATAATCCATATAGTGGGGCTCAACTGGAGATAGTTGGGCTCGACTGGAGCCATAATCCATGCGAGAAAGGATAGTAGTTTATAGCGCCCTAGTTGAGAAGTAGGAAAGCTATTTCTCGAAGTTAACTTGATACTGCACTCCTAGAATCAATATTGTATTCTGGGCTAGCCCTACTATTATATGGCGAACCTGGTCTAGCCCTACTATTCTATGGTGAACCTGGGCCAGCCTCCTTGATCTCCCTGGGCTATAACTCCCTGATGTTGGGGAACTGCTCCTCCCATTCAATGAAAGCAGGTAATGTTCTAACTTCTGAGGCCAGCTGGCTATGTTCAATGATAGCCTCCTCCCACTCTAAAACCAGCATCGACTAGCAACTCATCTGGATGGATGGCTCCTCATTGGATTGTGCCAGGTAACCTTCTCAAAAAAAAGCTAAATCATTCCCCTGGAATCCTAACTCTGTGGGTGAGAAAGCGATTGAACTAGTTTAGCTCTTGGATGGCCCATACTGGAGAGGGGGGGAGTCTGATAGTTGAACCTTCCTCCCAACCGGGGGTTTTGTTTGCCAGCTAATACACGGTGGCAATGAAGGACAGAGGGCTAGAACTGTAGTTGAGTTCAGAAGGAGATGACTACCTATTATAGTTGGGTGTTACCATCTTTCTAAAAAGTGAGCAGGGGACCAATCTTAACTTCACAATCCAACCGGGGGTGCTCACAATCTAACTTCTCATTAGGAGCCGGGTAACTGGATAGAAACAATCCAACATCCTTCACTACATAGAATTCCCCCATAGAATAGTAGGGCCTCCGGACATCCATTTTTCTTTTATTAGTCATCGATCTAGTTACACTTTTCATTTTCCTACATTGGTAAATGTAATCTTATGAGGCTGACCCATATATGTTCTGGTGGGTATAAATATGGCATTATGTAATTATTTCTAGAGGCAAAGGAGGTAGAATTAAGAATAAGGATTGGGATTCACATTTTGTGATCTAGTTAATTCTTAGAGTCCCAGTTGGATTGTATCTAGATTGAAGCTTGCATGTAACCAGTTAACTATTGGATGTTCCATGATGATTATATGATGATAACCAGTTGGTTGCCAAAATTTCTAAGGCAATAATATGATATGTTTCTATAATCTTGCTATGTTTTCTTGTTGCTTTCATTGTGTTACTCTTGCTGCATAAGCCGGTTGATTATCTTTGAGGGTTTTACCAGTTATGGCTGCATCAAGTGGTATAAGAGCTAGTTATGAAATAGTTAGTGGAAGAGTTGTTTGTGAACTCTGAGGCATTCCTTTTGGTGGAGGGATTGCCGATCGGAGGTAGGTTACGTGTGTGTTAAATAGATCATCGAGAGGAAGCAATTGAAACTAGTAGTTAGATTACTGAGTTGAGGTAGTTTACCAAAGCAAAAGAGGAGATGCCACCTTGAAGGACAGACCCCTGGAGGGTAGATTAGATGACAGAGGACTTCAAGAATGAAGTGAGTAAGGAAATCCAAAATGCTTTGGCCGGTTTGTGGAAAAACCCTAAATCTGAGGATGAATATGAAGAATCTAATGAAGATCTTGAAGAAGAGGCTGACGGACCAGAAGATGGAAGTGAGGAAATATTCCTGAGAGCAGAGGCACAAGTGAGTAAAGTTCATAAAGTGGAGGTTTCAAACTTTTTCGGAACACTGAACCTAGATGATTTGATTGATTGGATCATAGAGTTGGAGGACTACTTTGAGTTTGAGGATGTCAAGGACCCATAGAGATTCTAGTTGGCACATACTAAGTTGAAAGGGCATGGTGCCTTATGGTGGAAGAAATTGCAGAAAGACAAAGTGGAGAATGGTAAAATGAAGATCACCAGGTGGAGATAGATGGTTGCAAGATTGAAGGCCAAGTTCATACCGAGAGACTATGAGTTGGAATTGTTCAAGAAGTTGCAGAACCTGAAATGGAGAAACATGACTGTAAAAGAGTAAATAGACGAATTCTACAAGGTGATGATTAGATCTGGACATAGAGATATGGATAGATAAAATTTGGTGAGGTACATAAATGGACTTGCATTTAGTATTCAGGATGAGATGACTATGTTGAGGGTTTCCATAGTTGAAGAAGCTTACCAGTATGCTTTGTAGGCTAAGGAGAAGATTAGAAGAAGACAACCAAATAGAGGGAAGGAGAGATTTAAGGGATAAATGAGTACAAAGAAGCAAATTTTTTGAGGAGGAATCAAAACCTAAGTGGAGTAAAGAACCAAAATAGAAAATACAAAGGAAAGGCACTGACAATACTGGTAGAGAATTTCTTGGTAGATGTTTCAATCGTGGAGGAACCAGACATACATATTATGAATGTAAGTAGGGAATGGCAAGAAGTTGTGTGGCAAATGAGGAACCAGAAAGTGAAGTTACCGGACCTGGCTATATACTGGAGCAAGGAGAATCCCTTATGTTTAGAAGAGTCATGATGGAGTAGAGCAATGAGGATACCAGACCTACTCAAAGAAACACTCTTTTCCAGACTATGTGCAAATTAGGTGGTAAGTGTTGAAAGGTTATTGTGGATAGTGAAAGTACTGATAATTTGGTATCTGAGGAGATGGTTGTTGTAATGGTGGGAAAATGGTGAATGATAGATCAAGAAGGAAACTACCCTTTCCCTCAAAGAGAGATGAGAGTTTCGCTATCAATTATCATCCAAGCACTTTTCACCATGGTACATTAGAAAGAGGAGAGGATAATTCACTAGATTCAATCTCTCCACATGAAGATGGCAAATTAAATTCTGAATGAATTGGGAATGCTAAGTTGATCCCCTCTTTCTTTTTTTATTTGGAAAGGAATTGATTGGATTATGTAGTGAAAAAGTGACAAAGAATTGATTATAAGTTGAGATTGGAAAATGGGATGAAGTTGTGCACCTAGATCTGGTAGTAAAATATCGAGATGAAGTCACCTTGCGAATTTGAGGAAACATTGCCCAGATCATGGCGGGAACGTACATGGTCCTTCAAAAAATCCGTGAAATGAAAAAGGGTTTTTCCGCCTCTACAAATGAAGCATGAATCCAAAAGTACAACTGTGCACCTGCAACCTACATACAAAAAAGAGAGGAAAATGTGTTGGGATTGGGGGTTTGCCTTTAGGTCAAACCCCAATTTTGGAATTAACCAAGTAATGGAAGAAAGTACTTGTACTTGGAAGTATATGTAAATGAAAGATTGAATTGTAAATCACCTCAAGGGAGGTTGTAGTAGCAATGTTGATAGAAATGCTTGTGTGGAATTGAATTTTGAAATCAATCTCCTCCTCAATGATTGAATCCTTTACTTGAATACGACACCTAGCCTTGAAGAAGGACTTGAGAATGCTCAATGCTAGAAAAGAATGCTTGATCGCTTATGCAACTTGAATCTCTCCAACTTCGATCTATCCAGCTTATCCAATTTCCACTTATGTGAATGAGAGGATGAATGCCCCTTAAATACATGTTAGTGGATTTGAATTTCATCACAGGATGACATTAGGGGAGTTTCCCGCCCAAGGCACAACCAAAAATGCAACCCTAGGAAGGGTCCTAGCCCAAAATAGGGCACAGAAAGGGGAACCACGCCCCTGTCCTAGGAGGACAAGGATGCCATGCCCCTGTCTAAGGGGGGACAGTGGCACCATGCCCCTATCCTACCTCTTTCTCTAGGGAAGAGAGGATTCGATCTTGCATGTGTGAGGACCCTAATGTAGTAAAAAATGGCTAGGGTCGCAATATTATGACACTACATTTAGCCCCTTCTTTAGCGGGAGTATAAGCGTATGCCAATACTACCCATAAAGTTCAAGGAAATAAGATTGAAAGAATTTTACCACGTCAAGGAGGCAAGATGCACCAAGGCCTTAGTGGACTTAGGATCTTATGACTTCGATTGACAAAGTAAAAGGGAAGGTTGAGAAGGGGAGAATCATGACTGTAAGCAGCAAAGTTCCCTTTGCTATGAGTCATGAAAGAAAGGATACAAAAGATTACAAAGAAAAACAAAGTTCACTAAGTAATTCTAAGTATCACAAGAAGGAAAGTATGAGCGGAGTGTATTCTCCCATGTTAAAGTGATCGCATGTGCCTTATCGGGGGTGATTTAATTAAGGTAGGATACACCCAAGAGAGATAAGGAAGGGAGCACGTTATCGCAAGGATGTAGCCCCAATCGAGGTATAAACCCAAGGATAATGAACACAAAACACAAGGTAGTGTCACTTTCCTTGGGGTCCGTATGCTGTATGATAACTCATGTATATCATGTATGTATATGCATATAATAATTTTCATTCCCCAAAGAAGGAAACTACCTTAGAAGAAAGGGAAGAGAGGATGTATTTTGAGCCAACATGAAAGAGACCAAGAAAATATCTCAGTGCTTTGCATTGTCTCCAAGTAGACATTAAGGGAACAATAGAAGAATAGGGATACACATTGAAGAATGGTCACAAAAGAGAAAGAAAGGAGAGAGAGAGAAGATCTAGAGTGCTAGTATCACTAATCTAGCATGACATCCACCTCCTGATCTTGTTGATCACTATTTTGGGAAGACGAGAAACACCCTAGAGGAGCGAAATCGAGCACAACAAATGGAGCTATCACAAGATCCAAACAAGGACTATGCTCATGTTGTAAGTCACCTTGTTCGATTCCAAGAGCTAGGATTAGGGTTTGTGAAAACTCATCTGATAAATGCTTGTCCACATCAACATACTCATACTCACTATCATAAGCATTAGGAGTTGTATTACCATTATGAATAATATTTTCAGCCATTTCTTTATCAAATTTTATAGAAAGAGGAGCAAGAACATGAATAGGAGTAAAATTATCACATGTTTTATGCAACTTATGATTTGGAGATGTTGGTTGAACATATTGCTTAGGAGAAAAGGGAATCATGTCAACTGTCAGAGTCTGAGAAGATTGAGTATTTTGAGGGATAGCTTCATGATCTCGAACATGGCCTCTTCATCGGCGTTATCTAGCACAATGACTCCATTGAGTCTTAATGGAAGGCTGAGAAGAAGGAGGAACACTTGAACAAGTAGGAATGTTTCTCTCCTTGATAGTAAAAGGTTTAGGTTGAGGTTTTTTTGGTTGAACAATAGGAGAAGCAAGGCTCTTCTCTCAATAAGAGGAAGGAGGTGGAACTGTACCATAGAAAGGAGGAATATTAGGTGTAGGAAGGAGACCTAGTCCATCATGAGGAGAAGGTATAGGTCTAACCTTAGGAATAATATTGTTTATCTCCTTAAGAGAAGGTAACATCACATCCATAGGAGTAGGTGGATGATCTTCCTTAGGAGGAAGATTAGTTCTATCCATGAGGGGAAGAACGTCATCTTGAAGAATAATAGGGATGTCAAGTGTTGGAAATCTAGGTTGACTTAAGGATAAGATCATATCATTCTTCCATTTTTGATAAGATTGAAAAAGGGCATCACTCCTTGATAAAAGAGATTGAAATTGTTTAGGCCAAAAGAGATCAATAGGAATGCCAAGGCTTCTTTCAGATGGCAAAATAAGCTATGGTTCATGGTTATGATGTATCCATTGTGAGGAAATTTAAGACACTTGTGGATTGGAAAAGCAATAGCCTTCATGGAAGATAGCCAAGGATAGCCCAAATTCACATAGAATTGCTCAGAAGAAGGTATGATAACAAAGTCAACATCCAAGGTTTTAGTATGAACCTCAACAGGAAGGGTTATAGAACCAATGGTAGGACAAGAGAAACCATCAAATAACTTCATAACCACATTAGAAGCATCATATATTGGTTTATGCAATCGTAAAGTGAAAAGATACTCATCAGTTATGACATTAACCATGCAAGGGATCAATTAGGGCACCACAGAAAGGGATGTCCTTACCCTTTGCAACTATGTATAAAGGGCCATTGGGTGCTCTAATGGTCTCACTAGGGTCAAATATAATACAAATATCCTTAGGTGAATCTTGTGTTTCTACCATATTAACCAAGTTTGGAGCCATAGAGGTGAATTATTCAGAAGGGAGAGAATTAGGCACAATCTCAATAACGTTAGAGGTATGAGATGGCAAGGGATCAATGGAAATATTAAGATTTTGATTAGGAGAAGCTACTAATTTATTCCTTTTATCATTCACACCTGCCAGAGATATAGTATTATTATCAATCAAGTCTTGAACCTTATTTTGCAGTTCAAAATATTTCTTAGTATCATGAGCAAGTTGACAATGAAATTGGCAAATGAAACTGTTATCAAAATAAGGGGATGCAAGTTTTGAAGGATCAATATGTTTTACAGGAGAAAGTTTGATAACATTGCTATGCAATAACTGAGACATAATACTATGTAAATATTCATTCAAAGGAGTAAATTGTCTTTCTCTTTGGAAAAATTTAGAAATAGAAGGCACGCCTATTGTAGCATTTACATTGTTGTTGTTGGTTGAATCATTCAACTTGATGAAGATTTTTGTTGGTTTGAACTTCACAAATGGTTATTGAACACTCTCCCCCTTATCACTCGGAGCCATAGGAGTGGATCGCTCCATTTGACTCACAACCAGTTGATAATTGTGGAGTGTTGCGTACAACTATGGAAAGAAAGCAAAATCAGACAAAAGAAGCTTTTCCCTGATATCTTTTTGTAAATTAGAAATGAGAATTATTTGAATATCATTATCAGGTACATGAATAGAAATTTGAGCACACAAATGCTTATATCTACCAATGAAATCAGTTACTTTTTCTTTAACACCTTGTTTACAATGCATTAAATTAGTCAAAATGATTTCATGAGCAATGTTGTTTTGAAATTGTTGGATGAAAGCATTTGCTAGTTGTTGAAAGGAAGTGATAGAATAAAAAGGCAAAGAACAATACCATTGTAAGGCCTTATCTCTTAGTGTTGTAAACTATTTTGCAAGCAATCATTGATCATAAGTAAAATCAGTACTCAAGGTTTGAAATGTTGTGACATGCATACAAGGATCACCTTTTCCATTATAGAGTTCTAATTGAGGGATCTCAACATGTTTATGTGGCATGGCTTTAACAATATCAAGAGAAAGAGGGCTTGCAACATCAAAGGTGGGCACACTAAACTTGGATTGAATCATAGAAGCAATTTGTTGTTGTAAGGAAGACATGGTTTGGGCAAGATTGTTGATTGTCATTTCGGTAGAAGAATTGATGTTAGACATAGGTGATTGAGAAGGTAGTGTGATGTTATTGAAAGAAGGCATGGACTGAGAATAAGGTGGTGGGACATAATTATAATTAGGCATGGGTGATGATTGGGTAGGAAAAGGGACACTTAAAGGAGGAATAAAGTTGTTGAAGGAATTGTCCCCTTGTGTCACACTGATTGGTTAAGGAATAATAGGAACACTCATGGAAGATGTAGGTAAAGATGGAGGATTAAATGAAGAAGAGGGATTTCCCCCATGACCAATTATTGTAGGGATGACATTTTGAGTTGAAGTGTCCATGATGTTAGATGTGAAAGTAGGAATACTAGTCATAGGATTAGTCAAAGGAATAGAGGAATTGACTTGTGTTGAAGGTTGTGAATAACATAAGGTTTCGACACAAATCTTGATAGGAATGACATTAGAATCACCAATATGTGAAATTCCATGCAATGCCATGCAATATATCAATTCCATTCTTATCACTTTGAAGCATGTGTTTAATACATTCAATTAATGGAAGAGCTTCACTATTAGGGTATTCTTGGGACATCCATTGTTGAAAGTTGTCAAATTGAATGTCTAATGTAGAAAGTTGATCTAAAGAAACCCTGGTTAAAGTTTCTTCTTCATCATGGGATCCATCCTTGGGGTGAATAGGCACATGATTAGGATGGGAAGAATTAGCATGATCCTCATTAAATAAGTCACCCAAATTAGGCTCCATCTCCTTGTTAATTAAACCTTGGGAAGCCTTAATTATAATGCTTTGTCTAACAGGGATAGGATAGGTAGGACTAATAGTGGTAAAAATCATGCACTAGAGGGAAAATTTGAATTCTGAATTGTGGACCAAAGCTTACAAAATTGGTTAATGCAAAATTTAAGAAAGTAATTATAACACAATTTGAAATTTGTTGGGGGGAGGGGATGACACAATTTCCAAAAATGAAAGGAAATTGAATTTTTAAAATTAGGGCCAAGGGAATACCACTTAATTTTAAAATTAGAATTTTTAAAATTAGGGCAGACTATAGGGTGGGTGCAAGAAGTTGGGTCCCAATTCCGCGGAAGTATATGAGAAAAAAAGTTTTTTGCTAGAAACGAGTGCCCATTTTTTAAGAAATGGGCACCCATTTAGCTTTTGAGCCCTGACCCATAAAAATAAAACGGGTGCACGTTTTGAAAATGGGTGCCCATTTAGGATCGGAGCACCGTAGAGAAACGGGTGCATGATTTTTAAAAACGTGCACACATTTCTAAAAACCATTTCTAAAAACGGGCACCCGTTTCTAAAAACGTGTACCCGTTTCTAAAAATGGGCACACATTTCTTAAAGTACTATAAATTTCAAAATGGGTGCCCGTTTTTTGAATTTTAAATAATGGGTGCCCGTTTCATAAAAGATGGAGTGAGAAACACACCTATGCCTTGGTTTTGGCTTCGGGTTAGGATTGGTGGGACCAAGCCTATGCTTGGACCTCCAAAAAAATGGCTAAGGCACTAGGATACCAGATTTTTGCCTTGCCGTAATTTTTTGAAGGTTTTCCTGATCATATTTTTTTATGAAACAAAAACCCATTAGTTTTAATGTAAATTTCATAGTGATATGATTAGTTTTACTATTTTTGCATTATTTATTAATCAAAAGTGGTACCTAAATGTAAAATAGTGAGGTTTAGTAAAACTTTAATAACTTTTTTGTTTTTAGGTATTTTTGAAAATAAATTATATGACATCAATCTACATACAATTCTTTTGAAGATTAAAAAAAAAATTTAAAAATATGAAATTTTTATCAAATTATGGTGGTCGTACACCAGATGTTTTGAAAATGTACTTTATAGTCAATTAAAAATTAATTAAAAAAAATATATTCAATAAAAAAATAAGAAAAAATATTCTCATCAATATTTGGTGTATTAGGTATCTTTTCCCAGAAGGATTTACAAAAATTATTTTATTTACGTCAAAATATGGTGGTCGTACACGTGTGGTATGGTCCTGAAACATGCATTTTGAAAAAATAGTTTTTAAATGTGCCTACTAAAAAGCAATTTCTACCATGTGGGTATTGAAATAAATTACATATTTGAAAATTAGACTCTGAGCACTACATTTTCTATTACTAAAGTTTTTTCAGATTCAAAATCTAAGTACCTCAAATTTTGACATAAATCGACAAAAAAATTTAAAAATAGGGAAAACATTTCCACTTTTTGCCCAAAAGTGGGACTCAACTTCTTGCACCCACCCTATAATTAACCTCTTAATTTAAAAAAATTTCTTGAAATTTGAAATGTTGAATTTTGAAGGGATTTCCGATTCTAGAGGGATCAAAAATTGATAAAATAAGCCAATCTTCCATATTTAAACTATTGAATATAGTCATAACAATCTCCCAAAAATTTCGGGAAAAAAGCTAAGGACTGTGGCGAGAACGCATATGGTCCAACCAACTTTTTTTGAAATTTTCAGGGATGGATATTACGATGATTTTAAAGCTAACCTCCAAAAATTGGTGAATTTTACGATCTCCAGATGGGCAAAATGAAGGCACAAATGTGAAAATAGGACCCTATTAGGGTTTTGAAGAAAAAGAGGAATTGAATTGCAAGTTTGAAAAGGGTCAAACCTAATGGATAGGGACACCTTGGAAAATGTTTAGAAATTTTAATGTAAATGAAATTGATTTGAAATTCACACAAAATCCAATTAATTTAAAAAATTAGGGTTTGATGACTTAACCACTTAATTTTGAAATTCAAATTTTGTCGAAAAGGGGGAAAATTGAAAATTTGAATTGTAGGATTGAAGACAAATCTAAGAACAATCATAAATCCAAAAATTAAATTGAAATCCAATTTTTGCACTAGTTCAAGATGATGTTTGAAAATTAGGGTTTTAAGAAGCAGTCTCTCAATTTGGTAAATTTTATTTGTAAATTGAACAAGACAATGAGTAAATTGAATTTGACAATCAAAACAATTTTCAAATCAAAGATAACCACAAGAAATTTTTACAAATCACAAGTTCAATTTTAATTTTAAAAACTAGGGTTTTTAATGAATTAACCACTAAGTTTGCAAAAATTTGAAACTTGTAAATGAAAAATATGTAATATTGTTCAAAGGAAAGCATGCAAGATGTCGGGTTCACAAAAATGTAATGGTGGGAAAATGATGAATGATAGATCAAGAAGGAAACTACCCTTTCCCTCAAAGAGAGATGAGAGTTTCGCCATCGATTACCATTCAAGCACTTTTCACCATGATATATTAGAAAGAGGAGAGGATAATTCACTAGATTCAATCTCTCCACACGAAAATGGTAGATTGAATTGGGAATGCTAAGTTGATCCCCTCTTTCTTGTTTGATTTGGAAAGGAATTGATTGAATTATGTAGTGTAAAAGTGACAAAGAATTGATTATAACTTGAGATTGGAATATGGGATGTAGTTGTGCACTAGGATCAGGCAGTAAAATGTCGAGACAAAGTTGCCCGGTGAATTTGAGGAAAAGTTGCTTGGACAGTGGCAGGAAAGTACACGATCCTCCGAAAAACCCGTGAAATGAAAAGCGTTTTTCCACCTCGGCAAATGAAGCCTGAATCCTAAAGTACAGCTATGCACCTACAACCTACACACATAAAAGAGAGGAAAATGAGTTGGGATTGGTGGTTTTCCTTTAGGTCAAACCCCATTTTAGGAATTAACTATTAGACAATTCAAATAACCAGAAGACAACTAAGGGGGGAGGGGGGTGAATCAGTTGTCACAGATTATCAGAACTATTAGCAATTTAAAAATTTGATACTGGAACACAAAACATTAATACTGAAATAGAAATTAAACCAATTAAGCATAGAAAATAATCAATGAATAAGAACCATCCACATGACACCAATATTTATACGTGGAAAACCCAGTAAAGGGAAAAATCACGGTGAGAAGCCTACCCACAACTAGATATTACTTTTGCACTAAGTATGTGAATTACAATTGAGGGGCTTGCACTTGCAGGAAGGCCAACAACCTAGAGCACACTGCTCATCACAAAAGGAGCCTCATTGACTACATAGAAATACTAACTACATTCTGGAGAAGTGTTGAACTGCAAAAGATAACATCTCCTATGCCTGAGGATAGTTCTGGTTAAGCTCAATACCAAAGGATTGAATCCTCTTACATAAACCCAATTTGACCTCTAGTGATTGACCAAATCCTCTTCCTAAATGATATTACATTATTCACACATTACATTCCTTGACCATGAGCACAAACATAACAATGATGATCTACAATGAGATCTTACATCTATATATACAAACCCTTGACCATAAACAATTAGGTCGACCACCAGATAATAAATCAATTACATATTTACAAACCATGCTAACCTTAGACCAAACAAATAATATCCAACACATAAGACATCCCAGAAACACATCGAGAGGTCCAATCCACATGTTACATTAAAGTCGGTCCACCACCTAGATCAACTAGGAGCCAGTATAGGTCCACATGCTACAAAAATGATCTCCATCCACCAAGTCTCGAACATGATCACCAACAACATCCTGAAACTCCACTAGAAGCTGCACCAACACCACTTATGTAATTCATCAAAGATATTTCATCAAAAGCTCTACCGGTGAAACCCTCACCAGAACCAGAAACTAATCTTCTAAGCATGTAGGTTAGCATCCACTCACTAGACCAAAATCAACTGACCGAATATGAGCATGAGTATCATGAACAAGCTAATTCTATCACCAAATCATATCAGAGCCTATCAAATCATGTTTGATCCAAAACAACCATATTCCACTCAACCTACCGAGACTAGAAGGGTTCCGATAAAGCATCCAAACAACTAGTGTTGACATCAATGACAAAACATCAATGCAACACATAATCAATTCCACCAAATGGCCAACAATCTCCCCCTTTGGCATTGATAGAAACACTAAATGTAGAAAACATCTAAGTACCAAGAAATGTCAAACAAGTCTCCCCCAATGGAAGACAACCAACAATATCCCACATACAACTGTGAATGTCAATATCTCTTCCCTTTACTTTTCTTATTCATATCTCCCCCCCTTTGACTTTTTATTTTTCCTTCTTTGTCTTTTTCACATCAATATCTCTCCCCCTTTGACATCAATGCCATAAATCTAAGAAAAATATCAAGGCATAAACTTAAACCACTAAATCACAAGGCTAACTACTCCCCTTGAGCAATAACATCCCACATCAGTGCCAGAATGAATGGTATCTATGATAGTGCATGCCAAGCTGATGCCAAAATGCATCAATGAAGTCTCTACTGGAGGGGAAGAAACTTCCAATCTATCTCTTAGGTACTAGAATGATTCCTTGGGCAAAGGTTTAGTGAAAATATCTACAATGCGCTCTTTAGTGTTCACATAAACCAGTCTAACTTCATTTTCTTCCACCTTTTCATTCAAAAAGTTATACTTGATAGATATGTGCTTTGTTTTAGAATGAAATACCAAATTCTTTGATATATCAATAGCACCAGAGTTATCATAGTGAATAACTACCGGTGCATCACAATCCACCTTTATATCCTTCAACATTTGCTTCATCCATAAAACTTGTGTATAATTAGTAGCAACAACAACATACTCAACTTCAATAGTAGATAAAGTACATGACTATTTCTTGCTGATCCATGAAACCAACTTCTTTCCAAGAAATAAATCTCCACTTGAAGTGCTTTTCCTGTCATCAATATCTCCAGTCTAATCAACATCTATATATGCACATAAAGTAAAGTTATCATTCTTAGTTTACCACAAACCATAATCGGATGTACCTTGCAAGTATCTAAAAATCCTTTCCATCTCAATCTCATGATTTTCTCTAGTATCACTCTAAAATCTTCAAACAATACAAATAGCATTCATAATGTCAGGCCTAGTTTGAGTCAAATAAAGAAAGCCTCCAATCATAGATTTGTATCTTGTAGGATTTATCGGTGCAGAAACATCTTTTCTTGTCAATTTCTCACTTGTAACCATAAGAGTACTTACCAGTTTAGAATTTCCCATATCGAATTTCTTCAACAATTCCTTAGCATATTTAATTTTACAGATGAAAATACCTTTGTCAGACTGAGTAATCTGCAAATCTAAGAAAAATTTCATCTCACCAATCATAGACATCTCAAATTCTTTATCCATATTCTTTGAAAAATCTATGTATAACTTATCTTCACCTCCAAAAATAATGTCATCAAAAAATACTTCAATAATCAGTATATCGTAATCAATGATCTTATAATATAAATCACTGTCAGCACTTCCCTTAGTAAAACCAAGCTTCAAAATATATTTATCCAACCTTGCATACCAAACTCTAGGTGCTTGTTTCAATCCATATAAAGCTTTCCTTAACCTGAAAAACCATATTTGTATCATATGATAGTGAAAACCCATCAGGTTGCTCAATATAAACTTCCTCATCAACATCCCCATTCAAAAATGCACATTTAACATCCATCTGATTAACCTTGTAGTTTTTATAAGCAACATAGGCAATAATCTTACAACTTCAATCCTAGCTACAGGTGCAAAAGTCTCTCCATAATCAATTCCTTCCTTCTGAGAATATCCTTTACAAACCAATATAGCCTTAATCCTTATAACTTGACCATCCTCATTTAATTTATTCCTAAAAACCCATTTAGTTCCAATAACCTTTTTACTTTTAGGCCAGGGAACCAAGGTCCATGTATTTTTTTTCTCAATTTGATCCAATTCTTCTTCCATAGATTTCAACCAATATTCATCTTTACATGCCTCAATTACTGATACCAGTTTAACTGGTGAAATTAAACATACCTTATTAGTTTCCAGTCTTTTTCTTGTCATCACTCCATTTCTCTTATCCCCAATGATCTAATCTTTTGAATGATTCAATATCACATACTACTAGAGTAATTGCTTCAAAACTCTGTTCTGGTAAAGGTGCTACCAGTTTAGATATAATCATTTCCACTACTGGTTCCTTCTCATAAACTCTGATTTGACTTCTGTTCAACTCATCTAATTTGACATTAGCACTCTCCATAATTCTCTGCAATCTCTTATTATAACATCTATATGCTTTTCTTTCATTAGAATAACCAAGAAATATGCCTTCATCACATCTAGGATAAAATTTCCCAATGATATCATCTCTTCTGATATAACATTTACTACCAAAAATTCTGAAATATTTAACTATAGGTGTATTGCCAAACCATAATTCATAAGGTGTCTTATTGATTTCTCCTTTGATATGTACTCTGCTGAATGTATAAACCATTGTGATCACTGCTTCTCTCTAGTAGATATGAGGTAGACTATCTTCCATTGTGATTATTCTAGAAGCATCCAAGATAGTTATGTTCTTCCTCTCCACAACTCCATTCTATTTAGGTATCCGAGGAGCAGAAAATTGTTTTCTGATACCATTCTTCTTAGAAAAGTTATTAAACTCACCGGATGTGAATTCTCCACCATGATATGACCTCAAACACTTAATCTTCAATCTCGTCTCAGTTTCCACTTTAGCCTTAAAGATTTTAAACTTTTCAAATGCTTTAGATTTCTCTTTTATAAAAGTAACCCACATCATTCTAGAATAAACATCAATGATTAGCATGAAATATCTATCACCTTGAAATTTTTTAACTCTATTAGGACCACACAACTCAGTATGAATAAGGTCAAGAACATCAATTTATTTATCTTGTATAATCCTAAAAGAGGTTCTAACATGTTTACCCATTTGATATTGTTTACATACCGGATTAGAAGGCTTCATAATCTTAGGTATATCCCTAACTGCCTTAGTTGAACCGATATTTACAATGCAATCAAAATTCAAATGACACAGCCTTTTATGGCATAGCCAACTCTCATCAATCTATGTAATCAAACATGTCTTCTCACAAGAGTTGAAATGAAATATATTACCTTTTGTCTATGTACTAGTTACAATCTCTAAACCAGATCTATTAATGATTTTTCATTTTCAATCCTTAAACTGTAATTCAAATCCCTTATCTACCAATTTTCCTACATTGAAAATATTAGGCCTTAAACCTTCAACATAACAAACATTGTCAGTATTGTTCTTACCATCCAATTATATAGTTCCTTTTCCTTTGATCTTACATGCTTTTCCATCTTCAAATTTAACTAGACTGCCATCAAATTCTTGCAAAGATAAAAAACTTCCCTTTATCTCCAGTCATATGATGTGAACAACCACTGTCAATCACCCATTCATCCTTGTCTTCAATTTTAGTAGCAAGTGCCTTCTCTTCAGGTACATTCACTTCTAGTGCCAGATCATCTTCTTTGATAGCCAGGAACACCCATTCCTTCCCATTGCTGGAACCACTAGTAAATTCTTTTGCCACTTCATCATCAGAATCAGTAATGCCTTCCTCATTCGCTATGTAGCATGATTTGTCTTTGTTTTTATTGTACTTGTACTTGTTCTGATATCAAGGGTTAGGCTTAAATGATCTTGTAGATCTTTCTTCAAATATTGAATTCCTTTTAGGACATCTAGATGCAAAATGACCAATCTTATTACATGCAAAATATTTAGAAGGTGCTTTTCCTTTATACTTACTTCCTATTGGTCCTTTAGGTACTCTTCTAGCAAAAAGTGCTTCAAGTTGCTCAAACTAATCATACTCTCTCTTCATATCTTCCAATTCATTTGCATACAAAGCTTTCCAGTCATGCTTACTGGTTGTAGATGTTGATGCAGGAAAAGAAGGTTCAGACTTCACAGCTCCAAAAGGTCCAAATTCTTCAAGCTCAAAAACAGATAGTTTCCCAACCAAAGTATCTTTGTTGACAGATGTATTAGCCATTGTTCTCAACTCATTAATAGCAATAGCCTTCATTTTGTTAGTTGATGGAAGGGTTCTTAGGACTTTAGAAACAATTTCATCTTTGCTCAGAGTTCCACCACAACATTGAATTCCCATAGCAATCCCATTTACCCTTTCCATGAATGTAGTAATCCTTTCATCTTCTTCCATCTTTAGGTTTTCATATCTCACCCGGTAACCAACAAGTTTAGCAATCTTCACTATAGGGTTACCTTCATTAAGAGTCTCTAACTTATCCCATATAACATTTCCAGATGATTTGTCCGTTAATCTCATTATTTGCTGATCAGAAAGTGCACACAAGAGGGATTCTCTTTCTCTACAATCATTCTCAAGCTCCTTGTGTAGGTTTACCAGAGGAGGATTTCTAGATCTCGGATTCTAAGGTGTGACACCATTTTGTGTGATCTCCCAGATTTCCTTGCCAAGACATCTCAAATGAGTCTCCATTAGAATCTTCCATACTTGTAATTTGTTCCATAAAGCCTCAAAATATCCCTCCAAAAGATAGCTCTAGAAGAACTGGATGAACATGAACTATTAGTCACCATAGGATCCTCCTCAAGCAGTGAATCTTTCTATAGAGAGGACAAATGCTTTGATACCAATTGTTAGATGGTTCAAATAACCAGAAAACAACTAAGATGGGGTGGGGGGTGAATCAATTGTCACAAATTACCAGAACTATTAGCAATTTAAAACTTTGATACCAGAACCCAAAACATTAATAGTGGAATATCAATTAAACCAATTAAGCATAATCAATAATAACAGAATAAGAACCATCCACATGAAACCAAGATTTATACGTGAAAAACTTATAAAGGGAAAAACCATGGTGGGAAGCCTACCCACAGTCAGTTAATGCTTCTACAGTAAGTATATGAATAAAAATTGAGGGGCCTGTACTTGTAGGAAGGCCAATAGCCTAGAGCGCACTGCTCATCACAAAAGGAGCTCACTGACTACATAGAAAAAAGACTACAATCCAAAGAAGTGTTGAACTGCAAAAGATAACATCTCCTATGCCTGAGTATAGTTCTGGTTAAGCTCAATACTAGAGGACTGAATCCTCTTACATAAACCCAATTCGAGTTCCAATGATCAACCAAATACTCTGTCTGAATGATATTACATTATTCACACATTACATTCCTTTACCATGACCTCTAACAACAATGATGATCTACAATGAGATCTTACATCTATATATACAAACCCTCAATCATAAACAATTAGTTCGGCCACCAAATAATAAACCAATTACATAATTACAAACCATGTTGACCTTAGACCAAACAAATAATATCCAACACATCGAGAGGTCCAATCCACATGTCACATTAAAGACGGTCCATAACCTAGATCAACCGGGACCCAATATAGGTCCACACACTACATCAATGATTTCCATCCATCAAGTCTCAAACATGATCACCAACAACATCCTGAAGCTCCACTAGAAACTACACCAACACCACTTATGCAATTCATCAAATATTTTCATCAAAAGCTATGACGGTGAAACCCTCACCGGAACTAGAAACTAATCTTATAAGGAAGGAAGATAGCATCTAATCACCAGACCAAAATTAACTAACTATATATGAGCAATGAGTATCATGAACAAGCCAATTCCATCACCAAATCATACCAGAGCCTACCGGATCATGTCGGATCCAAAACAACCAGATTCCACTCAACCTACCAAGACTAGAAGGGTGCCGGTAAAGCATCCAAACAACTAGTGTTGCCATCAATGACAAAACATCAATGCAACACATAATCAATTCCACCAAATGGCCAATATTAACCAAGTAATGAAAGTAAGTACTTGCAAGTAGATGTAAATGAAAGACTGAATTGTAAATCACCTCAAGGGAGGTTGTAGTAGCAATGGTTATAGAAATGCATGTGTGTAATTGAATTTTGAAATCAATCTCCTCTTTAATGGTTTAATCCTTGACTTAAATGCAACACCTAGCCTTGAAGGAAGACTTGAGAATGCTCAATGCTGGAAGGAATGCTTGATCGCTTATACAACTTGAATCTCTCCAACTTCAACCTATCCAACTTATCTAATTTCCACTTATGCAATTGAGAGGACTAATTCCCCTTAAATACATGTTAGTGGATTTGAATTTCATCTCAAGCTGAAATCGGGGGAGTTTCCTACTCGAGGCACAACCAACAATGTAACCCTAAGAAGGGTCCTACCCAGAAATAGGACAAGGATAAGGGCATGATGCCCCTATCTTGGGAGGACAAAGGTGTCATGCCTCTGTCCAAGGGGGGATAGTGGCACCATGCCCCTGTCCTACCCCTTTCTCCAGGGTAGAGTGTGAACGGGTTGATGCAGAGGCCAAGGAAGAAGCTATTTTCATAAGTTGAGCAATTTCCGGTCTCTGATCAAGCTAGAGGATTTGATATCACATGTATGAGGACCCTACTATAGTAAATAATTGCTAGTGCTTCAATTTTATGACTCTACAGTTGTGAAGCTTTTGTTAAAGAGGCTTGAGCATCCTTGTCCTTATGAGGTAAGTTGGTTATAAGATGATCAAAAGATAGAGATAAAGGAATAGAGTTTTGTGAATTTCAATATTGGGCCTTTTAGGGATGAAGTTTTGTGTGATGCTGTATCTATGAGTGCTTGTTATGTCTTGTTGGGAAGACATTGACAGTTTGATAGAGGAGCTATTTATTACTGTAGAAGAAACCTAGTCACTATTGAGAAGGATGGGCAAAAGTTCACATTTATTTCTTTGAAGGAGAAAGAGAAGGAGGTGAATAATTTGAGTCTGAGAAAAGTTGTAGTACTACGAAACCGGTTGTAGAGGTGATACCAGAAGGTGACATGAGTTTGTAGAAGGCTTTGATAAATAAGCCTGATGGACAAATAGAGCTAGATGACAAAGAGCTTATGATGACAAATCGGATGAAGTCTTGTGGCAGAAAAAAATTAGAGTTGTAGAAGAAAGAAAGCAATAAGTAGAGATAATGTGCAGATCTGAAGAAAGGGAAAAGAAACAAAGAGAATCAGGGGTTAGAGAAGTTGGTTGAGGCACCAGAGGAGCTAAAGAAGAGATTGGCAGATAAGGAAGATGTTTGGATAAAAAATGAGCATTGGAGTCTTTATCCTGAATCCTTTAGATGTTCATGAGTTGCCTCTCATGAAACATATTTTCCTACCTGGGGTGTCTGATGCTAGAGCATCCCCAGTCTATGAGATATCTTACATCAACTAGAAATATTTCCTTTCAGTTTAGTTCTTGTTTATTTCAGTGTGCAACTTTTTGTGTTCTTACTGGTTGGTACCGGTAGTTGCTTTCTTTTCATTGCAGATCCTATTTTTCGGTTTCCAAACTGGTTCATGTTATTAATTTCATATTTTTAGTTTAATTGGATTCTTTTCCAGTTAGTTATCGCTCTTGGTTGACTGTTTCTAGGTTCTAAGACACTTCTTGTGCTCACTAGTTGGCTTTTCTTCATTAGTAGAGATTTTCTTGGCATGTCAATCTATTTTTGGTCTTGTCCAATGTTGTTTGGTGTGTGGTCAACTTTCCTGCTAAACCACACTTCTTGGTTGTTATTTTCTAAAAAACATTTTTTTAATTCTTAGGGCAGACCTAGTTACATGTTTCATTTTCCTGCATTGGTAAATGTAATCTTATGAGGCCGACCCAAATATGTTCCAGTGGGTATAAATATGACATTATGTAATGGTTTGTAGAGGCAGAATTGAGAATAAAGACCAAGATTTGCATTTTGTGATCTGGTTGATTCTTAGAGTCCTAGTTGGATTGTGTTTGGCTTGAAGCCTACATGTAACTGATTAACTACTGGATTTTCAATGATGATTGTATGATGATAACCAGTTGGTTGCTGGAATTTTTAAGGTAACAATATGATTTTTTTTGTAATCTTGCTATGTTTTGTTGTTTCTTTTATTGTGTTACTCTTGCTGCATAATCCAGTTGATTCTCTTTGAGGGTTTTACTGGTTATGGCTGCATCAATATCCCATATGCAAGTCCAATATTGTAGTGGTATCCTTCTTCCCTGATTTCTTGTTGTTTTGACTTGTAATTTTTTATCCCTTAGCTTCTCTCCTTTGAACTTGAATAAATGACATATGAGAGAATACCATTTGAAGTCAAATTTACTCAAATTTGCCTTTTCTTTTATGAATCTTTCATGCATAGCTTATTCTAAGAACCCTGGAAAATCAAAATCAATATTCTTCATTGGGTGTTGAATCTCTACTACCATGCACATCATACTCATAGGCATTGTTTCTCTTGTAGGCATCCTCATCACTTGACACAAGCCATAGTAGGTATTCACAAAACAATCTTGAAAAGTATTGATCTCAAATGACTCATTCTCTAATTGGGAAATTTTAACTGGCTTCTTATTAGGTCATTTCTACTTGAATCTTGGAATCAAGGCAAACCTATATAACTTTTCATGTGTTCTATAATTGTCTTCAAACCTGGAATGATCCAATTTTACATAAGCTCCTCTGTTCAAACCAAAAGCCTCAACAATCGCCCACCTATTAGTCTCTTCCATTGTGCCACCTTGTGCTATAAGGATTACCCTTTTATCAAGATCATACCTTTGGAAAATTAGTCTCATAAAATTTGTATTCATATAGACATTCAGGACAATGAGCTTGCTCAATTCAAGAATCCATGCATTACATGTTGGAACCTTCATATCTCTCTTCTTGTAAAAAATGATCAAACAATTTCCATCCCATTTCTGGAAGAGTAACATTCCTTACACCATTTAGGTTACCCAATAACCTATCATTTGAACCACTAAGGCCATGGACATTATATGGAAACCTCTTCCCATGCAAATGTTTTATCAAATCTTCATAAGTCTTTCGAGGTAGAGATTTCCTACTACTTTCATCCCTTCTACTCATTTTGCAACTATGAAAGATCACATAATAGGGATTTCACACAGGTCGCTTAGGGTTTTTCTGAAGTTACTATAGACAAATTTACTTCACCCGAACCCTATTACTCAGTAGTAGCACAAGAACTAAATTAGAAGATTTGAAAATTTTGTAAGTAAAGAAAATGAGTTATGACTTAGCTTGGAACATTACTGGATTCTACTAAGAAAACCCTAGCCCTGTTTGTAACAAGTTGTTGTACTCAACACTTCAATTTTTAATGGACAAAGCTAAGAATGAAACACAAAATAATCTCAGGCATTTATCTTTTTATTTGCAACAGTAAAAAAAAATAGACTTGTAAAATTCACTGCAACTCATGTGTGCTTATTATGCAAAATTAAACATTTCTTATAATTCAAATCTTCATCGTTGATTATTCAAGAAACACATGTAATTGGATGACTAGAAATGTAGACAATTAATTATCTTTAACAGCTATCTACCTTTTAAATTTTCTATTTAAAACAATGGGCTCCATAAGACAGATGTCACAATTTTGTGGCCCTGTGGGATTCTAGAAGCTTTGACATTGCAACAACTTGGGCCAATCAAATCAATCTAGCTCTTTTGACACATAAGAATTCCTTCAATGGGCCCATCTCTTGATCAACGACTAGCATTATACTAGAGGCCTAGCCATTCTAACTTCTTCTCCTGCCATGGCAGAATGCCAATCAATAAATTTCCTTACTTGCACCTTGGAGTCACTACTCAGGTCCATCCTTTTGATCAATAGTGATCAAGACACTATGGTTGTATCTTTTTTTGGTGAGGATTCTCCTTATAGTTGAACACCAACCATTAGATCTCCTTTAGAATCTTCAATGCTGACTCCATGGGTTAAATGTTACGTGGACCCCAAATATGATCAAATGGCTTGCGTGGGAGTGGAGATCATTAATTAATCATGGATTAAGAGGTCATGTAGAAAGGATGACTATCAGATGTCAAATAATTATCTCTTAAGTATGGAGAGGCCAAGAAAATAAAATACAACCAAAACATGAGGTTCCTAAGAAGAGGGACTCGTTAGAACATGATTAAGAGACCCTTCCCTTAACAACTTAAAACATGAAGACCGACAGGATAAGTCACCAAAGAGAAATAAAATAAAGTGATAGACTTAATAACAAAATCTTACTTGGCCATTTTATTGAAAACCTAGGGTTTAGGGTTTAAGACAAAATAATGACCTCTTGAAGAACAACCATAACCCTAAAGCCAAAATTCAAGAAAATTTTAAAGGTTCCATCACTCTCTCTTCCTCCATCCCCCCCCTCTAGGTCTCTAGCCTCTCTACCTTTGTCCTTTTCTCCCTATTGATCCTCACCTTTCTCCTTCCCTCTCTTCTCTCTCTTCCCTCTCTATCTTTTTCCTCTGCAAGTATCTCCCTTCAACCCTTCTTACCTCTCTACATTTCCATGAAGGTCTCATTAATATTAGGAATAATGCTTTAAACCCACATACATTTTATCCATTTCTTACATATCCCATGAGAGAAAAGAATGCATGCAAGATTACAAAATCATGATAATGCAAAGATCAAGTAGAAAAACCCCACAATAACACAAGATATATCCTAGGAAAATCCTCATGAGAAATAATCCTAGCCTCCAAAAGCATCTATACTCCATCGCATTATTCAACCATAAAGCAATATAAAGTGACAATTAATACCTTCGAACCATCAAGCCCTCCAACAGATTCCTATGTGTTTACGCATGAATCCACACATCCAATGCCAAGCTTTAGAAATGCAATCCTCTAAAGGACTCAATACAATGACAACTCAAAACCATGAGCCAACCTTAACCACTAAACATGTGCTTGCTTTTATAGACCCAAGCTCACACAAAAACAACTAGTGGTAAAGTTAAAACCATGTGCTCACAACTAACCCCTGACCCCACATTTAATATTGGGTACTAAGTTTTCTCTTTTTAAATATATTTACCTAATATTAAATAAATACAATATAACATTTCAATGTTACAATACAACTCATCGAGTGGCCCAAAGAATATTCTAAAGGAATATCTACATGTTACACGTCCATGTGCAACATCACAAAATAAATAAATATTATAATTATAAACATTATTATATAAGGTGTACAACAATTTATTTCCCAAAATTCTCCCACTTGTTGTATACATTGTATAAGGATCAATTAATGAAATACATCATCATAGCCATACATGTAGCCATATGAATCTCCAATATGCTCTCATTCTCCAACAAGATACTTGCAATAAAACCAAGTGACCACCATCTAAGGCAAAGACTCCTCTCATCCTCCAACATGCCACCTATGGAGGAAAAGTAACAAGCCAAGGTGAAGATGAAATAATTCATGAACACAAACATAAAATCTAATGTGATAACAAAGGCTCCAAACTATTATCATATAATAAAAACCCACATGATAAAAAATTACATCCAAACATCCATACCTCCTAGGTATAACCAGCATCAATAAACTCATGCCACTATCATATCAACCCATAAATTGCAATCGAGCTCCCTGTATCAAAACTTATCATTGAAGTACATATCCAGGAACTCCCATTGTATGAGTAATACCAAATCTAAAATGAACCTCAAAGCATATCAATTCTAACAATAACCACTCATATCAAGATGTGATAAGAAAATCAAACATGTAGTACCAAGAGCACTCACAATGATTCACACATTAAAATCACATAGTTGCATACTCCCCCACAATATGTCAACATCCTCCCAAACAAGAGAGAAAATATAGAATGAAGAGAGACAACTTGTAAACTATAACCTATCCATCTACCAATACCTCAAATAAGCAATATTGTGTAAATTATGATCTCCTCTAGATCACCCCAAAAGATAAACCAAAGCAACACCCAAAGCCTCATCTGTTCTGGTTAGAAACCCTAAACCCCTTTACTGAAATAACCCTTACAATAAATTCCTCACATACATAATCTCTCTGATATATTTTGAATCGTATTACATTCACATCATCATAATCTCCTATCTCATGTCTATCTCCCTATATATCAAAATGATCTAATCAAACTACCCTATATACCCTGTACAACTTTTATGCCTTATGTCGACTTAGAAATATATATACAATATCAAATTACATGCCGACCAGATAACATAAATGTATAAGCATTGAAACAAATTATTGATGCCAGATCTAAGATGTATTGGCCTCCAATACCAATAACCTTTACTATATCATGTCGATCTACATTGCCTGTGACCAAAAAAATATTTCTGACCTATCGGTGCCAGTGTCGATGCCGGTGTAGAATCTGTGAAGTATTCTCCCCTAAAATTTCAGCAACATGGCAAGGACCTAACCACAAATTCTCAAACTTATGGTGATCACCCTTCTTTTCCTTGGCCTTGTCCCATAATAGAACTAAGTAAGAGATCTGAAAGGCTTTCACCTTAGCTCTTTTATCAAACCATCGCTTAACAATTGCTTGATGCTTAGCGAAATTTTGCAGGGTATTAATCCTTTTCTCATCATGTTTTAATATATTCAGGAGATGAACTTCCACCTGATCCTCAATCTCAAGTTCTTTCATTAGGTGGAGGATATGTATTTTTAGATTGATAGGGAAAACAAGAGTTTGGCCATAAACAAGGTAACATGGAGAAGTCCCTAGTGTGGCTTTAACTCTGGTTCGATCAACCCATAGGGCGTACCTTAACTGATTATGCCAATCCTTGGGATTTTTCTCAAGTAGCTTCTTAATAACATCTAAGATATTCTTATTTGTGGATTCGGCTACTCCATTACCTTGCAGATAGTAATTAGAAGTGAATTTCAATATCACCATATACTCATATGACCATTGTATTAATTATGCTAAAGTAATTGTAGGGTCATTGTCACATACTAGAGCGAATAACATACCAAACCTGGTGATGATGTGTTCCTCAATGAATTTCAGATTAACCTCCACAGTAGCATTCGTACATGCTATGACCTCCATCCATCGGGTGCAATAATCTATTGCTGTAAGAATGAACTTATGTCCTACAAACAAATTAGGATTAATGACACCTACAAAATCCAATGCTCATTGGGCAATCGGTCTTACCTCAAACACTAGTTGGAGAGGCATGGTGGGATTCCTCTCTCTAGAAGCTGTAGTTTGGCATGTATGACAATGATGAACATGTTCATGAGTATCTTTAAAAATACTAGGCCAGTAATATCCAACCTTCAAAATCTAATGTGCAATGGCATCTGTTGACCCATGACTTGCACCATACTTCCCATGGAATTCCTCGATCATTTTACGGGCTTCCTGATGATCAAGACATTGAAGGTAAATACCTTCGTAGTTCTTCCTATAAAGTGTTGAATCCTTGATTATATAATTGACACTTTTTAGCCTTAAAGCCCATCTTTGCATGGTTGTTAACCCCTCAGGACACTTGATATTCAACAAGATAAAAACCAAATCAGTGTATAGCTAGGACTAGTCAGTATGTGAGCTTCTACAATGGACCTCTTGATTTGGGTGAATGCCTCTCTTGATTCTACAATCCATTCAATCTTACCATACTCCATCATTTAACTTAATGGCTTGACTATCGTTGCAAACCCAGTGATAAACTTTCTGACAAAATTTATCTTCTCAAAGAAAGATCTCATCTCCTTTTTACTTCTAGGCATCTGCAATTTTAACAATGCATCTACTCGATCCAGGTATATGGATATCCCTCTTTCAGAGATTACATGACTGAGGAGCTTCCCTTCAGCCATCCTGAACACACACTTTTTGGGATTAAGGGATATCCCATATCTTCAACATCTTTCTGGAACTTTGCAGAGGTGGTCCGGGTGATCTCCTCTGACTTTGGAAAATATAGTCAGGTCATCCATATATATAATAATACATTTTCCAATCAGGTCTTTGAAAGTTGTATCCATAACTCTCTGGAATGTTGCTCTGACATTAATTAACCTAAATGACATCCTGCGGTATGGATAGGTTCCCCACTTTGTAGTAAATGTTGTTTTCATGTGGTCTTCATGGTTCACCAAAAATTGGTTATATCTAGAATAACCATCTAAGAATAGCATCATCTGTGAACCATTAACGACTTGTAATACATCATCTCGGGAAGGGAGTGGGTAATTATCCTTTTCTAATGCCTTATTGAGGTTGCAAAAATCAACACAAAGCTGGATTTCCCCATTCTTTTTCCTTACCATAACCAAGTTTGTGACCCAAGTAGAGTGATGGACTAGGAAGATGATCCTAGCATTAAGCAACTTTTGTACTTCTTTAAAAATTAAGGGCTCGATCAATGAATTGATCGATCATTGTTTCTGTCTAAATAACTTTGTATTGGGTTTCAAAGGTATAACATGACTGATGATAGATGTATCAAAAGTTTTGAGGTCCTCATATCCCCATGCTATAACATCAATGTATTCTTTTAAGATTTTTATAATCATCTCCCTTTCAGTAGGAGTGCAAATCTTGCCAATGTATACTATCTTCTCTTGACCTTCTGAACCAATATTCTGTGGTTCATATTTGCTAGCATCTGAATCCATGGTCAACATTTCCTTTATCCTAGGGTTAGAATAAAAAATCCTTTCTAGAGCGACCATACCTTTGGAAGGGCATTTTTAGGAAAATTTATGATTTCTTTGTCACCCTATTCATCATCTGATCTATCCTTTTCATCAATGGTTTGTTCTTCAAAAGCCCCTAAACTAGAAAGAAAATCTAGAATGTGTGTATTATCCTCAAAGACTTGAAAGTGTTTAATGTTATCGGGCATAGCAGGTGTGGAGAGCAGCTCTATGGAAAATCTCTTCAAAGGAGATTGACTTACTGGTTCTAGTGTACTTGCTGCTACCGCCAATGCATTTGATATCCCATTTACTTTACTGGGCACCAACTAGATATTGAAAGCATCAAAATCTTCAACCAATCCACATACTCTCTTCCTATATGTTGCTAACCTTTTATCATGACATGCATATTGACTTCTTACTTGCTTAACCACCAATTCAGAATCTCCTTATACTCTTAAGCATTTAGCTCCTTTTTTATGAGTGAAGAGTAGTTCTCTAATTAGGGCCTCATATTCAGTCATATTGTTAGTGCAAGGGAATTGGAGTCGATAGGAGGGTAGAAAGGTCTTCCCTTTGGTACTCATTAACTCAACTCCTACTCCACTGCATTGCTTGGATCTAGACCCATCAAACTTTAGAAACCATATTTCATCCTTCAATTTCTTTACATTCTTTGGCTTATATCCAGTGATCAATGGAGGAAGATTACCTTCCAAAAGTGGTTGTTGTTCCTTGAGTTCAAGGTGTTCTAACATCTGAGGTTGTTAATTTATAGGTTTGAGGAGTACTTCATGTGTATTAGGAATTTACTGTTCTACTTGAAGTTGCACGAGAGACTGAGTTTATTCATTCTCCTGCTTGGGTGGAGTCTCCCTATTCCCTTGCATGCCAATATAAACTATAAGGATCTCCTTCTTGCATTGTTCTAGCTTGGAAGTTTCTATTATAACATCCTCCCATTGGAGAATTAGTCTATCTCGGTTCGACACTTGAATTTCTTCCACTTTGGCATCATAATTAGTATCCTCACAAGGGAATAGACTCATCAACTTCATAACCTCATTTTGGAAAGGAATAAAGGATATCTCTAAATGTTCTAGATGATGTGTCCTACACCACTACGGGAGTAAAAAATCTTACATATTAACGTCTTCCCCTAACAGGGACATCCCTTGTTTCATTCTGGTAATAAAATCTTTAATCCTTGCTTTCTGCTTTGCCACATCAATTTGGCGAGACAAGGGAACTATAGGTGCAAAAAAAGTAAGAATTTCATTTACTCTATAGACTCTTGGACTCACTTCAGCATATGCGACCTCATTGGGAACTCTGTATTCTATGACCAACTTCTTCAATTTAGGCTCACTGTCAATTCAGATCTGGTTACTTACTCCTTTCTAGGGAAGCCATAAGTATGTAAAATAGGTAGAGAAGTTGATAACTCAATGATGAACAATAAGTACCAAACCGGTACTGAGAGGGGGGGGGTGAATTAGTACAGTCACAAAAACTTTTCCCTAACCGGTTTGACTACAAACACTGCAAATGCCTAACAGACAGTAACACTGGTTTGAAATACAGTGCAACCAATAAAACTAAGAATGACTGTGACAAGCATTAACCGGTTAAACACTTAGCTTTCAACTCAGCTTACTACTACACTTACATTTCACCTTTATGCATGAATAGGTAATCTATCATCAAAAATAAAATAATAGCTAGCTCAACATGATTTGCCTTCAGACACAAATCACTTGAATCATCACATGAAAAATACTACACATGACACATAGATTTTTCATGTGGAAACCCAACTAGGAAAAACCACGGTGGGGATGAATACCCACAAGCTACTTTTGAACTCTTTAGAAGTTCGCTTTGTTAGGAGCCTAGTTCGGTTAAAGACTATCACAACAGGTTCTGCTAGGAATTGATCCTATTAGAGATCACTCAGTTAAGGGATGGCTAAATAGCCGGTTAAGGGTTAAACCCTGTTAGAGGTTACCTTGTTAGAGGATTTCAAGAACTCAATGGGTTTGAGTCACCCTGTTAAAGGATTTACAACAAGCTGATTAAAGCTACCCGGTTAAGGGATTTTCCTATTATTTAAGTGGTTAAAGATCAACAGGTATTACAATGATATGATAATAGCACTCAATGCCTAATGCAGATCTGTTTAAGTTCCTTCCTTCTGCACACACACTATGCAGGAATCAATCCTCTTATCTCATCTGGTCTGGCAAGAATCACGTATCTGTGCACTTAGATACACATACACCATTTTCCAGCAACCTCAGCATGAAACACAACATCAACCTTATAGGAAACAGATAGGTCAGTAGCATAAACCCTAAACCCTAAACATTTAGGTTAAACAATTCAGGTGATTCAATCCTGGCCATTGAACACTTTGCATTTGAATGCAATGGTTTTGAACAAATCTTGAGACATTCTCCATCGCTCGTTCTTTACTGCTTCATGGAAGCTATAACCCATCACACGTTCTCCACCATTTATAGGGACTTCACACATTCCTAAGGTAGATAGGATCAATCTCCTTCATGTAAGATCCTTTATGCAGATAAGGCTAACATGGAATCATGATCTAATCTTCATTACAATTCTAACTCATCACACGATGTCATCGGTTGAATCACACAGGCTTGGAACACTTCAACTGGAAACCCTTAAGCTAAGACTACCAACCGATAGTCATACCATGTTAAGTCTTCATAGAAAATATTGCATATGTCGGTTCACATTTCATCATACCGGCTCTCTTGGACAAACATACCACTTCACCTATTGCTCAATATACCAGTTTATACCACTATACCGGTTCACTTTGCCAACTGTTTAGCTTCAATATACCTGTTCACTACTTTTCACATATACCAGTTCATATTTCAGCATATTGTTAGTTCACTCTCCAACATATTGACATCAATGATAACATAATATCATCATGTCAACAGACTCTGCACAAATGCCAACAGAAGTAACCTCCCAAATTTTTTGACCAATCTCTACTAAGAAGCATCCTATATACTTCAGGAATATCAACCACTTGTATATCAATAAAATGGGATATGCATGGATCAACACCCAACTGGATGTATACGTCTTTCAATTCCCCAATGACATTAACCTCAGTCTTATCCAATTCTACCACCTTTTTGTTTGCACACAGTGGGTTGAGACCAAGCTTCTGACATATAGAGTAAGGCGTTACATTTCTAGATACACCTGAATCTATCAAACAGTTGTGTAAGTTCTTTCCACATATCTTCAAAGTGAGTAGAAATGGTGGGTTTTCGATGACATCATTACTGATATTAGCATTAACTTCATTCAAGTTAGCCATCATAAGCTCATTGTTCTAAGACTCTAGTTGTTCTAACTTCTTAAGGAGAGCCTTCTTTTGTTCAGGGCAATATATCAGTACCTCCATTAGGGACATAGCAGTTATAGTCCTCTCTGTCTTCTTGACAACATCAAAAGATCCTTTCAAAATATATTCTTTTCCTTGACTTTGTCTAGGATGTTTTCCTTGAAAATATTGAGGAGGGGGAGGATTGTTACTTGCATTCGCATTGGGCGGTACAAATCTACCCTTTTGGGGAGGTGGTTATGTCAATGGAGCTTTACCATGACTTTTGAGGTTGTAATTATTCCTTGTTTGAAAAGCTTGAGCATCATAGATACACGGTTCACCTTCAGCTTCTACTTGGAACTCCTTGTATAGGAGCATGTCAACCAACATTGTTGTATTAACCTTTTCTAGTTCCTCATTAGAGCACCCTGTTGGTTGAGAATCAGGTTGAGAAATCCTAATGATCTTTTTGAACTAGGCTCAATTGACTTCTAAATGCAATGTTGTATCATGCAACCTACACCAATTAGTCAGTAAATTCATATCAGCAAGGTTAACACTTTGTGTATTATTTGGGTTGTCTCTCGCATCAGGATGGTTATGGTTCACCCCACCATTGTTTGGACCCATGTTCCGTTGTCTATTGTACGACAGTTATACCTTTGGTTTTGATTCTGATTGTTGTAATTTCACTGATTATTGTATGTCTGGGATTGGTTATACCCTCCAGAGGATTCATCTTCAGTTGACTCACATCTGAAATAACTTGTGAAATCATATTCTTCAATGCTTCTACTTCAACGGATATGCATGATCCTTGACCCTCGGGCATCATAGTTGAGGCTCGGTTTGTTGCGTGGGGATTACCAAATTGTTGATTTGTCCCATGTACCTGACCAACATATTGCATTTGAATAGGGGTAGCGTTGGTTGTGTTCCTACCAAGTTAAAGATTGAGCAAGAAACTATTGGTTAGCCTAAGGCTGAGGTGCATAAATTAGTACTGGGTTCATTGTTGGGGCTCCTACTGGTAGAGAAGATGGTACCCCAAGGATTTGGTTGTAATTTCCTTAGTTCACTCCTATGGGCAAGTTGTATCCAATTCTCCTTGGTGTTTGGTCAAGTTCTTGATTCAAGTTTACTGCCAACGCATAAAATTTTGTGAGGGTATCCCTTTGATCTTCGGGTACACTTTTTTTGATAAACATAGCGCTCCATGGGTCAATAGCTCTCAAATACGAGTCAATTGCAATATTTTGTGCCACTTGGTAAGGAGACTATAACCTCTTGTATGGCCTTTGAAAGATGGTATTAAAATTTGTCAAAGGTTCATTTGGTGACTTCCTAAGGGAAGCAAACTGATGGTATAATGTCCCAAGATCAACATATACTAGAAATTGATTTATTAAAGCTCTCTCCAAGGCATCCCAGCCATTAATGGAATTTGCGGGTAAGGTCAAGTACCAATTATATTCATTTTCCCCAAGTGAGTATGGGAAGAGTCTACACACTACATCTTGATGCTCAATGTTGTTACAAACCACTGCATCCTTGAATGCCTCAATATGATCATCTATAGCCCTAGCCCCCATAAAGTAGAACTTACTACAAAATTTGTCTAGGTTCCTAGGTAGGTCATGTACTCCGCTAGGTATATTTCCCAATGGCATGTGATCTTGGTTAGAGTAGGCCATTGTAAGTGGTGACTATGAACGTTGAGTTACAAAAGGTGCAGTGATGGGTTGAGGACTAGGGATCAATTGATCTTCTATGTTGTGCATGGATGATTGAGCAGGTGAGGATGTTGAAGATTGTATCTTAGCTTTATTTTTCTTTTTCCTAGTCACAGGTCCTAACTCTACTAAATCTGATGGAGAAGAATTGCTCCTAAGGACTCTATAAAATCTCTTTGGAGAGAAAGATGATATAGGATCCAACTTAGTTCATCAATTTCTTGGTTGTGGAGGAGGTGGTTGGAGATTCTATTGTGTAATAAGTTTCCTTTGGGCCTCCTCTTCCATATGGATACCTCTTTGCCTTTTGTTGTCAAGGACTTGTCTAGCTCGCAACCAATCATTATAATTACTTCTATTGTCCCAAGCAAGAGTGTGAAGCTAGGAAAGGATGTTGTCTTGTTCGTAATTGAGATTGGGTTGTGTGAATGGTAAAATTCCATCTCCTGGGAGTACCATGCTAAGTTATAGTGCGACCGTGGAATTAAAAATTAAGGGAACTAGTATTCGGCCCTCCTCCTAATGCCACTTTCTATTGACATGTGTTTTGACACACTCACCAACAGTCAAGTAATTTGTGTAAACACTCACCACCTCTCCTAAAAATCAATAAGTTCCAAAAAACTAACTACTCCAAGGTCTCTATAGTTAGGTATCGACAGTGATGGGTAGCTCAATGGTTGATGCGGTTGTACCTATTTAGGGGGCCTGCTGGTTAAACGAATCCCAATAACTTCCAATAACTTTACTTTTTTTTGTATTTTATGATTTAAGATTCTCTTTCAAAATTAAAATAACAATGAAACTAATTCAATAACAACTTAATGAGATACTTGTTAAGTACCCTAGAATCCAAAAATAATCAATATTATCTAAACCAACATTCAATAATGGACCTCTGATAAACCTGTAAAGTAAGAAACCTCACAAATTTATGGCAAGAATATCACCACAATACAGTCTATCCTAGTAATTCTCATACACCACTTATGTGCGTAGTATGATTCATAAAGAAATAAACATAAGACCAGAACAAGTTGTTAGTTTCAAACAATAGACATTACTAGACTGCAAAGAACAAATTAATAAAGCATAGGCATAGATTAGGCAATCTATAAACTTCTTCTCGTATTAACTTCAAAGAATGTATCATAAAAATAATTTAGTTCATAACAATTTACAAAAAAATAATCTAAAATCTCTAAGTGGGCTTCAAATCATCAATTTGTCAACCCTTACAAATAAATCAAACTCAATTTATAGAGTTTCCTATCCTACATTTTAGGAAATAAATCTACCTAAATTAAGAACTAAAAAGCAAGGAGTCACAATTGACATGCAAGTCTCTACCTTGGACTTTGGTTAACCATTCCAAAACTAGGACTGAGAGAGCACTACGAAAAATAGTGCTACATAATTCAATATTTCGTAGTCATGCAAAATTTTGCTCAAAACCAAAGTGTAAGTTGGAGGTGCAGTTGAAGTCCTAGTGTGGTATCATGCAAAAACTCTTCAAAAAGTCATGCTATTATTAGCAACTATACTTTTATCTTTAACTTATTTTTATAGGTCTTGTAATTGTTGATGATACATGTAATCACTTCAGTGGGAGGCTCAACAACATTTTTAATCCTAAACTTGTACTTCCTGAAAATCTCCTCCGCATTCCTTCTTCTGCATTCCAACTCTTCTATTGTTTGTGCAACCTATTGACACTGAGTTATCAACTATGTATACATGTCCATCAACGCAACATCAAACTAAGTAGGAGCTACAAAATGGTGTGCCTCATATGCATCCCACTAGCGGAGTACCTGATCCTCCTCCATATGTCCAACACTGTTTATATTAAGCCCAAAAACTCCTAGTAGTTATCCTACAAAATTCTCATACTTTTCTACTACACTGAGCAGGGGAGACTGAATACCTACTATATCCTTCCCATACTATTGAAGCATTTCAATTTTTAACTCCAAAATGTATATGTAGGATTGCAATTATTACAACTATATCTACCTAAGAGGTCTTCTCTTACTATAACCTCTTCCCCAAGATTCAAAATTTGAAACTATTTGCCAAAAATGTTGAGCTTCTGCTCCCACTGCTAAGAACAAGAAGCTAATGCTCCTCCAACCTGCATGACTTTCACATATTCCCTCATGGTGTTTGGCAAGAATAATATAATTTTAGAGAAATTTATTTGTGCCCATGTCTTTGATGTAGCCGACACTTGTCTTACCTCAACCAATGCTTTTATATCTCCTTCTAGGAGTGATAGGATTGAAGGTAGATTATCATCTATACATGTATCTAGGGGCTTACCCATCTACACCAACAGTTGCTTATATTGTTCCAGCTCTCCTTAACCTCTAAATGAGATATGTGCTCCTTTTCTATTCGGCCCCTGATGACACTAGTAGAAAGTTCCAATGTATCCAACTCTCCCCACTTGTTTTGTTTACCTAATTTGACCTATGAAACCTAGTATTTCAGGGAGTCTTGACCTTCAACTTGTATTGGAACTTCTACATCAACAATCACTTCACCGAAACCTATCCTTGACAATTGATGCACTGTCTTTTCTCTCTTTGTTTTCCATGGTTCTTCAATGATGGCCTGTTGTAATGTAATCTTTGGTAGAACCACTTTCTTCTTCTTCTCAAAGGTGAAGTTTAACCATTGTGGTGCATCTTTATCCTTTTCACCTTCATGTGTCATGATTTCAGCAGTCACCACGTGCAAGTCTGACTGCTCCTCTACTTCATCTTTCTCCTCTTCTTTTGTATGCTTAGGGTCTAGAAGAACTTGGGGTGAAGCAATTTGACAAGCCAGGTTGGCTTGGAGAGCAGTATCAACATTCAACTATTGCTAATTATGTAACTCTCCTAACCTATCATTCATGTCTTTCTCAGACTCTCTACCACCTTTATCTATTTCCTCCATACCTTGCTTAGTAGCTATCTCTTTTAAGAGATCCTCTTGGTCTTTTGGAGTCAAGACCAATATTTCATCCCATGAATCCTTAGGCTCGTTTTATTCCTTCTCTCCCCCAAGTGGCTGCTCATTTAGTAGACCTTGTTCATCAAGGCTCATGGGGTCAATTGGTATCAGTTCCTTAAGCTTGGTAAACTTATTTTCTATCTTCCATTCAGTCAATGTTTGTACCAATTGTTCCATAAAATGTTCATCTTCTTGGTCAGAATCTGATTCAATGTTATTAATTCTTACATTTTCTATAGTAGGAAACAATACTATGGTTACTTTAGGTAGTGTTGCTGATGTTGTTGCAAAAACATTGGATTGTGTTGGCAGAGGGGTTGTAGTTGTTGACATCAAAATCGGAGCTTGTGTGGTTGTTGTGGCAGGGGCTGAGTAGATGTACTTGTCATCTCAGGAGAAGGCTGGGTTCTTTCATTAGTTTTCCTTAGTTCATCTTCCTTCTGAGCGCCTTGTCCTAGCCTTTGCCCAATTGCTACCCTAATAGGAAGTACCTCTTCCTTAGTTCATCTTCCTTCTAAGTGCCTTCTCTTGGCCTTTGCCCAATTGTTTCCCTGGTAGATTTGGAAAAGTGTTTGAGACATTCATATGTGTCCTCAATTCATATGGTTCATGATTTGGAGATCTGCAAGTGAATCTTTCAGTTTTTCAGACAGTTTAGTTAATGTTCTTGAGGCTCGGTATAATGATGATGAAGATTCTTGTAAGTCATGATGTTGCAGTTGTTGCTATGGTAGTTCATGATGCTTGTGAATGTTTCTAGATTATGTTCTATCTATGTTGATGGTACACATTGATCATTGTTTCAGAATCAATGAACACTAAGAGTGGGGTGAATCAGTATTGTGCAATTAACAAGTTTAATAATGAGATTTATTAACCACTAGATGCAAATGAATAAGAGTAAAGTGCAGAAACTAAATGCAAGCAAGCTCAAAAACATAACACCAGAATTTTTACATGGAAAACCAAAAAGGGAAAAACCACGATGGGATTGAGACCCATAATATTATAATACTGTGATTAGGAGTATAATAATATTACAAGAGGGGAATGCACATGCATTCAGGTACACTTCCTAGAGCTCACTGCTCAATTACAAAAGAGGGCTACAACCCCAGAGGACTCATTGTCCTACAAATGATTTATAATGACAAAAATAATATTTAAACTAATGAGTAGCATTTATAAATTCCAAAATGCAGTTCTGATTATGCGCAAAGTGGTTGTCTTCATTGTTCTGACAAATTGCTATGTTTTTCTCTACTTTGTCATATACCAGAGCACCAATTCAAGGATAGGGAGCATGAAACTTCACACCAATGCTCATATAGTATTCACACACTCACATCTATCTCTGAAAATCTTAAATGAATTGGTCTTATATTTCCACACCATCAAATTAAATCAATTCTATGTCTGCCTAAAAACTGCATAACACATAACATGAAATGTGTAATAATAAGTCGGCTCAATCTGATTACAAATCCATATGTAGACAATTTTTTTTTATAATATGCTTCACACATGTCAGCTTGACCACCTCAAACTCAAAAACAATCACCGAAATCATCCCAAAGATTCCGCATAACATGCTACACCAAAATAACTCTGTTCTTCTGTAAATATCGGATACTGGATCTTCTATCTTGCATGAGAATAAATACCAGAGGCTAGGATTGTGAATTAATCTATATCGAACATCAAATCAACTAAATCTTCTACTGCAACCAAAATTGATTTATTCTCAATGTACTCATACTCTGTTGCATATTGTATTCCACCTTCCAGACTTAAGCAAAATGAATATCAAAAATTCTGATAGATCAATTTTGTATTTACCCGATGTCATCTTTGATCAGATTTTCCATCAATAAAAACCCCAAAAAATTCCTCATGCACTTAACTCAACTGGTACAGTGTCTCTTGCCAACATGTTGTTTTCCTTATTGATCATTTTCTTAATTTGGTGGTGTTCATATTCATGTTATGCGACATTCTTGATTGTAGCATGTTGTGGATGTTTGAGGCATAATTCTTGGATTTTTTTTTTGTTTTTGGTGTTGGTTTTGGTCCATACTATGTCTTATCTAACATTTTTTTGGTCTGCATGATATATTATAACATGTATGGTTATTGTTTTATAATTTGTGATGAGTGTTGAGATAACCTTGAAATATAGGTTGATGATTTGTATAAATAAATGTAATAATCATGTGAGAGATTTATCTGCATGTGCAAACAATGATTTGATCTTTTAGTAGCATAAAAGAAGTGCGAAGAAGTGCGAAGAAGTGTGAAAAGAGAAGAGTTTGTGTTATGTGCTTAACTGGAACTGTAACCAAGCATGAGGAGATACTATTTTATCAGTTCATGATCCTTCAGATGTAATCCAAATGTTTTTATAAGGAAGTGAGCCTTTACAAGGGTTATAGCCCTTCTTGTAATGTGATTTGAGCAGTGATCTTTAGGTACTATGCCTAAATGCATGTGCATTCCCTAGTGTAATATTTCATTTACTTCTAACAGGGTATTATCTCATTGTGGGTAGGTTCCCACTGTGGGTTTTCCCTTAACCAGGTTTTCCACGTCAAAAAACTTGGTTTTATGTGTGTTATTGATGTGGTGTTGATTTGTGCTTTAATTGTTAATCATCAGATCTAAATCTTTTTTTTCGTTAAGTAAAGTTTGTGAGCAAATGGATTCACCCCCCTCTTAGTTTGTTGCATTGTTGCCAATAGGAGCAAGGATTTTGAATGCTAATTTTGATGTTTCTTTTTGTGATTCTATGAGCTTCTTGGGAATCCACATTGTTTATTATTTTTCATGCTTTTGTGGTTCCTTGGAACACATTGCTTCTACAATTGCCTTAGGAACCCATATAGATTTTAATTTTTCTTTCTTTTTTCGCAATGGGCCTTTGTTGCCTTTTGGATATTTATTTTTCTTTTTGGGTCATATTTTTCTTTCTTTTGACATGTTGATTAGATGAGACATGTTAAACATTGAATACATGTGGATTGTTGGACTTATGAATTTTATGCTTGGCATACAATTTTTTTAGAGAAGGAAAAGAATGCATGGATGGATAGGAATGATATGGAGGTATTTTGGATGGATGGAAGGTGATCAAGGATGTGTGCCTTTGCTAACCTTGAATAGGGGATGAAGTGATATAAGAACATAAGGTGAATGGAAGGGATTAAGGGGAAGGCGTATATTTGGATTTAGGCTTGGTAGGGATATCAACATCTTAGGAAATTTCAATGATGCCATGACAATTAAGATTTTCTTTGATATGGAGGGGTTCTTTCTTGTGAAGGTCTACCCCTTTTCCTTGATAAATATTTTGACATGTAGGATACTCTTTTCTTTGGGAAGAATACTAGAGTCCAGTATGAGGTGGAGAAGGTATGAAAGATATGATGGGCTCATGAAGTGTATTGGATTGGACCAAAGTGGAGGAACCCATTGTGAATTTAGGGGATTCATGAATTGTTGTCACCAAGATTGCACTGATGATGCTTAAGTTGAAAGCTCAATAATGTTGTGAAACATTAGATGATTTACAAGCTTGTGGGTTGCCTATGATAGAAATCAACCTCCAAAGTGAGTTGGTTCTCTTTGATGAATCTCCTACAAATGAATTTCTGATGGGAAAAAGGATAGAAGGAAACTTTGAATTTGAACGTATCCTAGGAGGTGATGCACCAAATAATTGAGAATCTTAATCATTTGAACTAATTCACAACACATCTCAAAAAAGATCTTTTCTTATTACAGCTCAACTAAGTATGCAATACATAAATATTTTATAAAAAGGGGCTAATTTCAAAGCTTACATGAAGGGAAACACATTATCTTCTCAACTTTAAACTACCAATACTAGTTGAACACAATCTATGACTTGTACTAACTATGCATCTTCTTGCATTAATAGTGATTAAGAGAGACAAAATCAAAGGATTCTAATAAAGAATAAAAAAAAAAATCATCAAATAAATTAATCAACATATAACACAAAGTATTAAGAAGGAAAACTACTGCTTTTATTGAAAAATAAAGGAGTTTCATACAACTAAGAATGCTTCTATGAGCTACAATCTTCATGCCCATCAGAAAAGCAAAGGGTAGAGAAAATGAACTAGAGAAGAAAGAAAGAAGATAGAAGTCTTATAGAAAAAGAAGCCCTCTTCAACTGATGGCTTCAGCTAGAGATGAACTAATAGTCTCCATCTTGGAATAATCACCAACTTTGCATGATATGGCCTCGAGGTCAAATTTGATCTTGAAGCATGCATAAGAAGGGTCAAACTTGGTCTAAACTAGGAGCTAACTGCTGCAAAAAAGGTCTTAAGTGGTGACTGACCCACAAGGAATCATTAACTGCTACATAACTATTGTAAATTGATCCAAAACTCCTTATTTGTAGGGTTAAATTTAATGTGACTGAGAAGTCCACCTCTTTCTCTCTGAAAAATATCTCTTGGACTGATGTGGAACTCATATCCATTGATTGTTTAATTTTGTGAAGTTGTAATCTTAACTTACTCTTAGAATTTGTATAGTATATCTTCAAAGAGTTCGAAGTATCCTATATCTTATATTCCATATTTTGATTTATATTATCTTCACTTATCATTTCACCTTTAAATTCATTCAAAGTGTAACAACCTCTATTTGAAAAAGTTTATCCTTATGCTCTATTCTGACTGTGATATCCTCATGCATTGGGGGTCCTCTAGTCTCTTTTGTTGCTTTTTATATAGCCAATTTCTTTTGAATATGACTTCATCTTCATATCACTAGACTATTCATAAGATTGTCCTACTTGCTCTTTTGTTGATCTAGAAGGCTCTATGTAATGATCATAAAATATACTAAGAAGCTGAAAGATAACTCTATCATAACAATGAAGCCACTGTAACCCTATCTCTCTGCTAATAAAAATCTCATTGTATTCATTATAGCCTCATCTTTGAAATTTTTTGAGTTGTTTATACCCCTTAATCTTCATGAACTCTTATGATGGGCAGTCTATCTTCTCCTTGGAGGACTGTGTACTATGACTTTCTCATTGCTTCAACTTACCCCTACTAAGGGTTTTATGACTACATTATTGTTCTTACGATAGCTGCAATATTAATGATTTCTCTATTTTTTGACATTATGGTGTCTCTGAAACAATCCAAGATGACCGGGCTTTTGAAATAGCTCTGAACCTTGCACCTTTGACTATCTTTAACACATTATGTTGCAATAAAATCATCCATGATGATTGTTCATAGTTGGTTGGGACTATTCTAAGACTTTATTACTTCCTTATGTACAATGATCTCTTATCTTGTTGTGTCTTGTGTCTTTTGAATGTCCACTGTTTATTTATCATTAGCCTCTATATAGTGTCCTAATCATGCATTATTTGTAATAGAATTTATATTAGTGCAACTCTTTCTGTGTTTTATGACTGGGTTCTAAACATTATGGAACTTTACTATTCATTGTTGTTGATGAAATAGTAACTTTATCATGGAGGTTCCTTTTACCCTAAATGTGCTCTATAGTGCTCAAATTATTGCCATTGCTTGTCTCTCTATGATATCTCTTGGCTGTGAATCTTTGAGCTACAAAAGTCATTATTTTATACTTTGATATAATTGTCATTGCTACACTTTGACGACCAACTTTTCAAACACTGTTATTGTACTGATTTGACATGTAGCTCTATATCTTCTCCACTTTTCAATCATTCTCTATCAAAACAAATTTTCTCTCCACTTGTTTTCTGAGATTAATATAGCTTTGCTAAATGGCTAGCACTGTATTGAACAGGACATTGTACTCTTAAAATGAAGATGTTTCTCTATGGACTTTCTCTATCTATGACACTTCATATACTTCTTTATGACCATATTCTAGGGCCATTCAATGCACTTTGTCCTATCATGTGACTTCTCTAATGACTGTTCACTATCTAATCATTGTTTTCAATGATGCCTTCATCGCCTTTGAGAAATTATATGGTTGTCTTTTTTTCATTTTCATTGTCATAGCTTCTAAGGCATTGTTCTCACTTGGTGAATGCTCATTTGAATGGGTATTCTATTGGTTTCAAAGATCATGATGTATTCATTGTTTTGTTCAAATCTTGGTGTTGCTTCCCAATACTGTGACTTCTTGTTTGCACTGTCTTGTACTGTGATTTTTCCAAAGCCCCATCCTTTGGTCTGAGACAAATTTTAACTACTTATAGCTCTGTGACTAGTCATTCTTTTGTGACTATTCTTTGTTCATGATATTTCTTTGTGATAGTGATCTATTCACTGAGAATTCATACAAACCAAAAGACTACTTCTTTGACCTCTAGATATCATTGTGTTGCTTTCTATGTGGCTACAATCTTTTCTATAAGTAATCACATCCCCTTCAATCTAATCATTGTTCTAATCTACTCACTATTTGATGGACTGACTAATTTTTCTCATGTATGATGTTCTAATCATGACTGGTATTCTTCATTGTATGGGCTATTTCTCCTTATGATTTAGTGCTACTCTCCTTCATACAGTGCTTGATGAAATTTTTTCCCTATGCTAGGGATTGCAAATGTGATTGGGATTGCCATTGTTCTCAACTCATTAATAGCAGTAGCCTTCATTTTGTAAGCTAGTGGTAGGGCTCTCAGAACTTTAGAAACAATTTTGTCTTTTCTCAAAGTTCCACCACAACATTGAATTCTCATAACAATCTCATTTACCCTTTCCATGAATGCAGTAATCCTTTCATCTTCTTCCATCTTCAGGTTTTCATATCTCACCCGGTAACCATCAAGTTTAGCAATTTTCACAATAGGGTCACCTTCATTAAGAGTCCCCAACTTATCCCATATAGCCTTTCTAGATGATTTGTTGGTTAATCCCATTATTTGCTGATAAAAAAGTGCACACAAGAGGGCTTCTCTTGCTCTACAATCATTCTCAAGATCCTTATCCAAGTTTTCCAGAGGAGGACTTCTAGATGTCAGATTATAAGTTGTAAAACCATTATGTGTGATCTCCTAAATCTCCTTACCAGGACATCGCAGATGAGTCTCCATCCAAATCTTCCATAATGTGTAATTTGTTCCATCAAGCCTAGGAATATCTCTCTAAAAGATAGCTTCAGAACAACTAGATGAACTTGAACTGTTAGTCACCATAGGATCTTCCTCAAGCAGTTAAGCTTTCTGTAGAGAGGACCAAAGCTCAGAAACCAATTGTTAGATAGTTCAAACAACTAGAAGACAACTTAAAGGAGGGGGGGGGGGGTGAATGAGTTGTCACAGATTACCAGAGCCATTAGCAATGAAAAATTTAATATCGAAACCCAAAACATTAATACTGGAATATCAGTTAAACCAATTAAGCATAAACAATAATCATAGAATAAATACCATCCACATGACACCAAGATTTGTATGTGGAAAACTCGGTAAAGGGAAAAACCATGGTGGAAGCCTACCCACAGTCAGATAATACTTCTGTAGTAAGTATGTAAATTATAATTGAGGGGCCTGCACTTGTAGGAAGGCCAACAACCTAGAGCGCACTTCTTGTCACAAAAAGAGCCTCATTGACTACATAGAAATCCATACTACAATCCGGAGAAGTGTTGAACTGCAAAAGATAGCATCTCCTATGCCTAGGTACAGTTCTGGTTAAGCTCAATACCTAAGGACTAAATCCTCTTACATAAACAATTCGATCTCCAATGATCAACCAAATCCTCTGCTTGAATGATATTACATATTCGCTCATTGCATCCCTTTCTATAACCATATCATATGATCTACAATGAGATCTTATAACTATATATACAAATCCTCGACCATAAACAATTAGGTTGGCCACCAGACAATAAACCAATTACATAATTACAAAACATATCGGCCTTAGACCAAATAAATAATATCCAACACATAAGAAATCCTAGAAATACATCGAGACGTCCAATCCACACATTACATTAAAGCCGATCCATAACCTAGATCAACTGGATCCTAGTATAGGTCCACACGCTACAACAATGATCTCCAATCGCCAAGTCTCAAACATGATCACCAACAATATCTTGAAACTCTACCAGAATCTACACCAACTCCACTTATGCAATTCATCAAAGAACTTCATCAAAAGCTCTACCGGTGAAACCCTCGTTGAAACCAGAATCCAGGCTTCTAAGAAAATAGGATAGCATCCAATCAGTAGACCAAAACCAACTTACTGAATACGAAAATGAGTATCGTGAACAAGCCAGTTCCATAACCAAATCATACTGGAGCCTACTGGATCATATCGAATCCAAACTAACTAGAAACCACTCAACCTATTGGGACCAGAAGGGTTCTAGTAAAGCATCCAAACAGCTAGTGTTGGCATCAATGATAAAACATCAATGCAACACATAATCAATTCCTCCATGTTATTGGGTCATAAGGGGTATGTTATATAAACTAGGGTGCTATAAGGGGTCATATGTGTTCTTGAGGGGTCACACATGTGTTAGAACACATACATGACCCCTTAGGACCACATATGACCCCTTAGGACACTATTGGGTCCTATGGGGTCAAATTGGGTTCTAAGGGGTACATTATACACATTAGGATGCTATAAGGGGTCATATGTGGTCCTAAGGGGTCATGCATGTGTTAGAACACATGCGCGACCCCTTAGGACCACATATGATCACTTAGGACACTATTGGGTCCTATGGGGTCAAATTGGGTCCTAATGGTACATTATACACACTACGATTCTATAAGGGGTCATATGTGGTCCTAAGGGGTCACGCATGTGTTCTAACACATGAATGACCCCTTAGGAGAATATATGACCTATTATAGCATCCTAGTTTATATAACATACCCTTTATGACCCAATAGCATGCACAACCTACATAGTAGGATGCTATAAGGGGTCATATGTGGTCGTAAGTGGTCATGCATGTGTTAACATACCCTTTATGACCCAATAGCATGCACAACCTACATAGTAGGATGCTATAAGGGGTCATGTGTGGTTCGAAGTGGTCACGCATGTGTTAACACATGTGTGACCACTTTAGACCACACATGGCCCCTTATAGCATCCTAATGTGTATAATGTACCCCTTAGGACCCAATTTGACCCCTTAGGACCCAATAGTGTCCTAAAGGTTCATATGTGGTCCTAAGTGGTCATGCATGTGTTCTAACACATGCATGAACCCTTAGCACCACATATGACTCCTTATAGCATCCTACTGTATATAATGTACCCCTTAGGACCCAATAGCATGCACAACATACAAACCAAGACTCTATAAGGGGTCATATGTGGTGCTAAGGGGTTGAGCATTAACCCTTAGCACCACATATGACCTCTTATAGCATTCTAGTATGTACGTACACACTAAGATGCTATAAGGGGTCATATGTGGTGCACATGCATGACCCTTTAGCACCACATATGACCCCTTATAGAATCCTAGTGTGTACATTGTGCATGCTATTGGGTCCTAAGGGGTACATTATACAGACACATGCGTTCAACCCCTTAGCACCATATATGACCCCTTATAGCATTGTAGTGTGTATGTTGTGCATGCTATTGGGTCATAAGGGGTATGTTATATAAATTAGGATGCTATAAGGGGTCATATGTGGTCCTAAGGGGTCACACATGTTTTCTAACACATGCGTGACCCCTTAGCACCACATATGATCCCTTAAAGCATCCTAGTGTGTATAATGTACCTCTTAGGACCCAATTTGACCCCATAGGACCCAATAGTGTCCTCAGGGGTCATATGTTGTCCTAAGGGGCCACACATGTGTTCTAACACATGCATGACCCCTTAGGACCACATATGACCCTTATAGCATCCTAGTGTGTATAATGTACCCCTTATGATCCAATTTGACCTTGTATGACCCAATAGTGTCCTAAGGGGTCATATGAACACATGTGTGACCCCTTAGGAGCACATATGACCCCTTATAGCATCCTAGTATGTATAATATACCCCTTAGGACCCAATTTGATGCCATAGGACCCAATAGTATGCATAATGTACACACTAGGATGCTATAAGGGGTCATATGTGGTGTCAAGGGGTCACACGTGTGATATGTGTGACCCCTTAGGACCACATATGACCCCTTATAGAATCCTAGTGTGTATAACGTACCCCTTAAGACCCAATTTGACCCCATATGACCCAATAGTGTCCTAAGGGGTCATATGTGGTCCTAAGGGATCACACATGCTCATATTTCTTTTTATGATTAAATATCCTTTTATATTTTTATATGTTCATATGAACTTAAAATGATGAAAATGTATGTTTATGTGTAAATTTATTTTTATATATATTTATATAGTTTATTTATATGTTTCAAATAATGAAAATTTATGTAAATTAGACATATATTTTTAGAAAAATACCAAAATACCACTTTATTTGAAAAAAAATGATTTTATTAAAAAATCACTTTTATTAATTTGCACTGAGTTGAAATTGATTTTTAAAATGAAAAATTATGTTTTATTTATATGAACTTTAAGCGACTGGTCATGCAAATGATCGAGCACATCGGCCTTCAGGGTTCCTACCGGAAAGGGTTCATGTCGGAAAGGGTTCTGACTAGAACCCTTCTAGCTAGAAATGTTCCGGTTGGAATGCTTCCGGTCAGAACCATCTAAGTGGTATCCTCAGTGGCAGTCACATCACCAAATTCGGTCATTTTCTGAAACTTCTGAGTTTTGCAACAAAATTCAATACGTAAATTCAATTTATTAAAAAAAAAAAAATACCCTTTTGTAGAGATAGAAGTCAAGAATCTACTCATATAATTTTTATAATGTTTTGATTACATTTAATATATATATAATGAAAAATACTACAAGTAGGTATTCTAATGTTCGATAAGAAGCTGGTTTGAAAAACAAAACAAAAATTGAATAACCTAAAAAAAAAATTTTAAAAAATATGATTCACTAGAGGAGAGAGTCTTCTCCAAAAGGGTTTTTTTTTTTTTTTGATTATCATAAATTGAATAGACAAATTTTGGTGGGAGAAGAAAACTATCAAATTCTGGTATATTCGACTTCCAAAAGCTATAACAAAGAAAATATGCATCAAAAAATAATTTATTTTTTTGATACACTTTATATGGATGTCATCTATAAGGGATATCAAAATTGGAAAAAAAAAAGTTGATTTACATTTTTTTTTTTTGGTGGGAACTAAACCCCTTGATTTTTCAACATTTTTTGACAATAAAAAAATTGACTTTGAAGCTATAAAAAAAACATATCAATTATTGACAAAAAATAATTCAAAAAATAGTACACTTAAAATTCATAAAATTTTACACATTTCATCAGTTTACGTCATCTTCAAATTCAAAATACAAACTCCAATTTTATGGTGACAAAATTGAACAGTTATTGTTGTGTTAACCTTTTCCTTTGTAAAAGTGTGACATAGGTTTGTACTTTTACCCTGGTGGTGTAGTGTGTTGTGGTTGTTCTTGGTGAGATTTTTGGTGGTGATACATATTTGGAGATTTGATTTAGGTCCATGCTATCTCATCTATGGCATTGTATTGGTCCGATGATTGATTTATGTATCATATAATGTAATTTTGTAATTGAGGATTGAGGGTTTGGCCAACCTTGTAGTCAAGGTTGATGAATTGTATAAATAGGTGTTAGATTCATGTAATTTGGGTGTTGAGGTGGTGTTTGAATTATCAAAGAGTGGTTTATGTGCACATAAGTGAATTTATCTTTCAGTGTGGTGTATTGAGTAGAGATTGTTGCAAGGCAAACAAATGAGCTCGATCGGAACTACCATCAAGCATTAGAAGATGTTATCTTTGTAGTTCATATAATCTGGATTGTAGTCCAATCATTATTGTAAGGTAGTGAACCTTCCCTAAGGGTTGGATCCTTCTGGGTAATTATATCTTGAGTAGTGAGCTCTAGGAAGTGTGCCTGAATGCATGTGCATTTCCCATTGTAATATTTACACATACTACTGCAAAGTATCATCTTATTGCGGGTAGTTTCCCACCATGGTTTTTCTCTTAACCGAGTTTACCACGTCAAAATATTGGTGTTATGTGTTATGTGTGTTGTTGTTATTGTTTTTATCTTTGTTCTTGTTGCAATTGATTGAAATCTGAGATTGTGCTTAATTGGTATAATACGGTGAACACTGATTCACCCCCTCTCTATTTTCCTTCATTATTGTGTAATATAAAAATATTGTCCCTTGTAATCAATGTGAAAAATGTCATTTTCATCCATGTCATCTGAGGTCAAGATCCACCATCTTGTCCTTTTGTCCACTTAGGCCATCCTTGTCAGCTCTGGCCGAAGCGTTACCAACTCTGCCAATCTGTAACCTTTGGGGACTAAGGCGTGATGCGAAGATGTCCGTGCAGCACACTAGCATCCTACGAATCTAATAGTCTACAAGTGGCCATTTAAGTATTATACCTACACCCAAAAGGAAAGGTAACACCTTTGTATGCTCTCATCGATGTTTGAATTCCTTCCTGGGTCTATATCTCTCACTTGGGAAGCATTTGGAGTGATCTTTTGACAATTTGGTATTTAGTTTTTGTAGGTTGAGTTCTTGGAGAAAAATGGAGGCCATCCCATCATTGTTGTAACATTACCAAGAATTCCAAGCACATCGTTCCAAGCGTTTCCAAGCATTTTGATCTTTGTTTGTGATAGGGGAGTCATCTTAATCCTCTACCTCTTGTATATTTATTACTTTCATTTCCAATCTCATATTGCACTGTTATTCTCTTTATCATTTATCTTTCTCATGGCTTTCTTGGGTGGTCTGTGGAGGTTGAAACACTAAAATGAGGGTTTGACTTAGGTAGGCTTCAAAACACAACCCCCAACATTTTCTCTCTTGCATGTGTCTAGGCACAACTTTGTGAAGAGGATATTATCTTGTAGGAGGCTTCATAGTATGGACCAGTTGTGATATTTTCTTACTCTTTAGTATTTTCCTTATTCTGTTTTGTAATCTATGTTTTTCATAAGTTTCAATATTATTTAGCTATTTTATAAGTTCGTCAACATGTCTAGAGCTTTCTACTCGGACTTTGCATTTCATCTGTATAGGATGATAGCGCACTACACTGGTGTCCTAGTTCTGCATGCTCGTCCTAAGGATAGAGGCTCTGCAGAGCCACTTAGAGACACCTCTCGGGTGTCTGACCCAACCTATGTAATTATATTATCTCCTGGCTCATCTTAGCACTAGTTCGTAGATGTAATTGGAAGGACAATTTGTCCTTGAGGATTCATCATCCTTGAGGTGACAAATTACCTCCATTACATTTTGGTGAACCCTACTTGAAATAGGCTTATCTTTGCATTACTTTATTTTAGCTTCACTTAGGTGCATTTAATCTTTTTAACTTCCAAAAGAGAGAAAATTTGAAAACTATCTTAAAAAAAAGAGAGAAAAAAGAAAATCAAAAACTACAAAATTTTCATTTGTATTTAGTTTAAATTTCTACACATTTTTGTTTATCATTTAAAACCAACTCTATCATTCGATGTCCCTTTAGTGTGGCCCTGAACATCGTGTGGCTTGTCTACAAGATTTATGACTCAGACTGCAACAAGAGTTGTAGTTAGGAGGTCATCCAGGTAGAGTTTTCCCCATGATCATTATAGTCCTCCTCTATCGGGCACCATGCAGGGTGGGCAGACATCTGATCCCAATGAGTTCTTAATCTCTCATATTTTGAAATCTATTCAAATTGGGGGGCTTTCTCCTTCTCATTCAAAACCTAACTCTCCTAGGAATTCTACCTCGTCTTCCCCTCCTGTGATCGATCATGATTCAGCGATCATTGTAGACTTTGAGAAGATTAATATGTTGGAGCAGAATCTGAGAGATTTTGAGGGTTTCTTTAACAGGGAGAATGTCCTCCCCTAGGTGGGGAATGTCATAGGTACCTTGTGAGACATGTTAATCTCTGACAAGAGAGGCCTGGATATGTTGAGGACTTTGTCCATGATTGCTAAAATCCATGTGCCCCTAGCGGATGTACCCCCTGTGGATAATTAGTGTGATCCTTTTAGTTCCCAGGTTAGTGTTAGCATTCCAAGCCTGGGAACGCACATGGTGGACTCCACCATACCTCATGTTAGTGCTTCACTCGCTCCTTCAGGCTACACAGGCATGGCTAGTAGCTCGACCTTCGATGATGCTCAGGTTTCAGTAATTAGTGCTAGCACTACATCTGCTGGTAGAACTAGTCCTTCTAGAGGTTCTGATGGAGGTGGTGGCAGATCTAGCCCACCTCCACCTCCTCTGCCTTCTAATCCTATCCCAAATACAATCTTATAGAACATGGGGCATTTGCAATTATAGCTAACAAACTTAGCCTCTGCCTCTGGTCAATCATCTGTGCCTGCATATTACAAGAAGAGTCCCCTTAACATTACCATCATGTAAAGAATCCTTCCAACTATTGTCGAGTCCTTGAAGTTTGATAGGCTCAATGGTGATGGTGACTCGAAAGCGCATATAGATTCCTTCGTGACTATATGTAGTGACTACCATAGTCTATATTTTGTGTTGGTGAAATTGTTCTTGCGCTCCCTCAAGGGGACATTGTTAGAATGGTATAGCTCATTACCTGACCACTCTATTCATACATTTGATCAACTTATGGATCTTTTCCTTAAACAGTTTTGAGCAAACATTGGTAGAAGGATCACTATCACTGACCTTCTTCATTGTAAATAGAAGCCCAATGAAAAGATCATTGATTTATTTCGAGATATCAAGCTATCTCGACCAAGGCCTGTTGGTAATTTTGAGGAATTGACTATGTGTTGCATTGATGTTTGTCATTGATATCAACACTAGTTGTTTTGTTGTCTACCGACTTCTAGTAGAGTGGTTGGTCTTTGATGTTGATCTAGAGATTGTCTTTGGTTTTGGTCTGGCTGTTAGAATTGGGTTGGATTTCTTATTCATGTGTTCTTGATGTGTATCACATTCAGCTGGTTTGGGATTTCGTGATCCAGATGCTATCATATGTTCTAGTAAGCTTTTTGGTTACCAGTAAGGGTTTTACCAAAATTGCTTTGATGAAGATATTTTGATGAATTTGATAAGTGGTGTTGGTGTGGTTTCTAGAAAGTTATCAGGATGCTGATGATTATCATGTTTGTGATCTAGTTGTTCATGGTGTTTCATTTGGCTTATGGTGACCTATTTTTGTTGGCATTGTATTGTCATTGATGTCAACTAGTATAGCAGATGATTGGTATATCTGTCACCAATATTGCATGTTACCCGTAGAGTAGGATAACTAGTATGGGAGAATAGTTAACATGTTGTCTTTGATGTCAACCAGATTTATGATGTCATTGATGATCACCAGTACACAAGTCAGTATGGACTTGTGTTAAAGATAAGTATTGGAAATCAGCTTGGTATGATGTCTTGTACAAGATTGCAAGGTTACTGGCTGTTGATTGTGATGAAGAGGGGGAATATTACTAAGAATCACATTAACACTAGAGGTGAAGCATGTATTGGCCACCAGAATGAGTTGGATGTCACACAGTTGGACTCCCACTGGATGAAGAAAATATTGACAGAGAATTTGTTGCTTTAGTAAGCAAAGATGTCATATGGGAAAGCTACCAGGTCATATGTCAAGTTAAAGTTGCACCTACTCCTCAAAGATGTCATATTAATACCAGCAGCTGACATAGATCCACTCCCACCGGTAAGTGAAAATTATCTCACCATACACATGGAATGCATCATATTCCTCTTAGAGAAGGCAGTTAGAGGAAGCAAAGGCAAGAGATTGGATGCATAGACTGGATAGCAAATGTGAATGATGAGGAATCTTTCTGACCTTAAGATCAGAGATGTGTACTAGATCTACAAAGGTAGACATGTTGAGTTGCCAGTATAGAGAAGGAAGGATATGTTTTCCATCTTGGAAAACCGATTAAGAGGAGAACTGGTCAAATGATGAAGGAGAAGTTGGAACAACTACAGACAAAGGACTTTGTCGGATTGAAGATGGAGTTTGTTGAAGGTTGATGACATGGTGTCATCAAGGTGGTTATCGGTAAGTATGTCCACCAGTAAAACTGACAAGGTGCAGAGGTGTTAGGCTCTCATTTGATGAAGATGTGCATGAGGTGTTTTGGCAAGAGTGATGATCGGTGAAGGTGTTCCATCGGAAGAGAAGAAAAGTGCAAGGTTGAAGACAGACCGGTTAGGATATAACCGATAGGGTTTGTGAACTAGTAGATGAACCCAGTTATGGGGTTGGTTGGTGGTCCTATCCAGACCGACACATATGACCTAGCAAAGGTGGATGCTGACAAAGGGGCCACATGAAGGTGAACTAGCATACATGCACAGGTTGGTGAAATTTGTTGGTGAGGTTGTTGGCTACTGGTCCAACATTTAATGGTGACTACAAAGATCAAGGAAGAAAAGCACTGGTTTGCGGCTCGAGATTAAATGGACAACAGAGATCCAAGACAAACTAATTGAGCAGATCAAATTAGGCGAAGGAAATTGCCAAACCTTTCTTGGTGAACGACCAAGAGATCAGCTGACATATTAAATGCAGATTGCTAAATATTGAAGGCATTTTCTAGAAGGCACGACAATGGCGGTGTCGATTGATGAGTTGAAGTTCATCAATCAAGGAGATGAGATCTGATCAGATCTGATTAGATATGATATGTCATGCTGGTCAAAGAAGAAACCCTAAGGCACAAAGTTTGAACTAAAGCTTTGGAGGGAAAACTCATGTATATGCACATAGGCCAAAGATATGAATGTTGTTGTTGTTGCTGGATGAGAGAGTGAAGAAGTGATGAGAATTATTTTTAGTCAAGTGCTCATTGTCAATCAAAGAAGGAATGAGTATTTGAGAGAATATATTTGAAGAGTTCAACCAATGAGAGTGAGGCAACCAGTGGAAGGGTTTGGCAGAGGTTTAATCGGTAAGGCCAGAGCAACCGGTAAAATGCAAAAGTGAAATAGTGAAGACAAAGAGCAGTGTTAGAACTATCACAAAGGTAGCTCAGAGTGAAGCAACTATGTGTGAGTGTGGCAAAGAATATTTACCAGGCATAGAATAGAGCAGGGATAAACCGGTAAGCTGAGTAACTAGTAGTCAAGTGCAAAGTCTATTAGATAAATAATTGGTAGAGGTTGAGTCAGCAAGAGAGAAGCAAAGATAGAAGGACGAAGCAATGAATGGGACAAAGTGTGATCCGATAGAGAGGAGGTTGAGTGGAAGATAAAACACACTACTGGTAAAGTTGATGAGTAGGGAAACTGATAGAGAACTTAATCTTTAGTGGTTATAGAACTCATTTATAACTAGGCTATTACTTTTGTTATGATATCATGTATTGTGGTCACTGAGTGGGTGCTTGGTGTAAGGGTTGTAGCTCGTTTGGGTTGGTGCCCAAAAATAATAGGGGTTGGTACTCCTTGGGTTGGTTGCCTAAAAATTGTAATACATTTATTTTACTATGAGGTTGGATTGGAGAAGTAGACTTTAGTATCATTTCTCACCGAGGTTTTTCCCATCTTGGGTTTTCCTTGTATATACTGGTGTTATGTGATGTGCCCTTATGTATGCTTTCATTGCATTGTCTTGATTTATCTTACCAATAGGCCCACTAGGTATTAGGATGTTAATCGGTACACATACTTAGAAGATTAAGGGTTAAGAAATTGGAAACCACTTATTTACCCCCCTCTCAATGGTATCTTGTATCCAACAATTGGTATAAAATCCTAGGTTCCCAGTTAGATTAGATTTCTCCATCTTGGGTAGATTCTGGTATTAGGACACAATGGTTAAGTTTGACTCAATCCCATCTCTCATGATAAATGGGTCTAACTATTCCATTTGGTGTTGCAGAATGGAAGTCTACTTGTCCTCATTAGGGTATGATTCCTGGATGTCTGTTGTAAATGATCTCTCTAGTCATGTAAGTCCTCCCACTAGTTCAGAACAAGAAAGAAGTTATCGGTATAATGATGAAGCAACGAAGGCTATACTTTGTGGGATCTCAGATTATATTTCCTCATAGGTGAATAGATGCAAATCAGCAAAAAGCCTATGGGATAGATTGAAGAAACTCTATGGAAATGAGCCTACATTGTAGGGTCAATGTGTGAAAGCAAGAAGAATGACTGTGCAAATGAGAGAGGAAGTTTTGTTAGTAGCTGCAATAGTTTTGGTGATGAGGAAACTCATCTCTTTATGCCCCAAGAGACAGAAAGTGAGATGCACACATCTCTAAGTGATATTCCAATTGAATCCCACCAACAAGATCTGTTTGGGAGTGATGAAGAAGATGGAGAAGAAGAAGATGATGAAGTAGATCTTGAAGGAGAACTTGTAAGTGCACTTAAGGAACTTAACATAGTAAGAAAAGAATACAAGTTGTTCAAGAATGCTGCTATAGTGGAACAAAATTGGTTGGTCAATAATCTTCAAGAGTCAAAGTTAGCTATTTCTAATTTGAAAGCACAAGTGGATAATGATAAGAAGGTGAATATGGAATCCAAATCTGACTTGGAAACTAAGACATGCAAATGTAAATATTTAGCATCAGAGCTGGAGGCCAAGGAAAAGAAATGTCAAGATCTAATTGGTGAAGTGGAGGAACTCAGGAAAGACCTTCAGAAGTGTTAGAACAAGCTCAAGGTGAGGATCTAGTATGATGGTAGCATTGATGCCTAGGACAAAATTTTGAGTCAACAAAGACACTTGAAGGATACCAGAGGATTAGGATTTGATACCGATGAATGCTCCACAAGCAAGGATATTCCCCAGAAAGATATTCAATTTGTCTCCTCAAGGGTCAGACCTTCACAGTCGAAAATGATCCAAGGACAAAGGTTGAACTAACTACAACTGTTGAAGACCTGAAGAAGAAGACTGTTACTACAAGGAGGAATAATGCAGATCCCAAAGGAAAAGGGAAGATGGGAGAAGGCAGCTTCACCGGAAGAAAAAACATGAGAAGACAACAAAGAAGACCTACTACCAGAAGATGACAAGGAAATGCTACTGCTACTAAGTCAAGGCATGTCTGGGAAAAGAAGGGATCAAATGGAAGAGCTGCAGAGCATGGATGATCCAAGATCCACCCCCGAAGAAGTAGAAATGGAGATACTAAACTGGTAAGATCTCCTCATGCATGGCAAAATAAATTTGTAAGTCGCATGCCATCCTTTACCAGTTACTGCTTCTCTTGCAAAGAGTATGGTCATAGGGAAGATGAATGCATAAAGAGGTCTAGAAATAAGAATATAGTATGTCCAAGAATTAATGCATATGGCCATAGTATATGAGGATGTAGGAAGATGCATAGATCTTCTCCTATGCATAATAAGACGTCTATTTTCTGCCGCAAGAAATGTAAACTATATATGTTATAACTGCAATGGACTTGGCCATAGATGTCATGAATGCAGGAGCAGGAAAATTCAGTCATATGACAACTGGTATAGCAGCTATGCTCAACATGGAAATGGATATAGAGCATATGAGAGACAAAGACTTGCATGGAACCAAAGGAGAAATGTCCCTATAGAATCAAGAGGACCAGCGGTTCTGGTAGCTAGCTACAATTGCATAATCAAAAGAAGAGGCATAAACCGGTTTAATAGGAGATCCCCCATTTACTCCTATGGCATGGATATTGTGTGCTATTACAACAATGTTTGTAGAGAAAGGGAAAATAAGTAGAAGAAAGTAAACACTGCTCCAAAGACTACAAGTGAGAAAGTGAGTGAAACCAAGAAGGTTTGGAGGAAGAAAGAAGAGAGTAGGACCATCGAACGACACTGTGCATTCAATGTATAGGTGATATCTCCTAAGGATTAATGGAGATGCAGGATCTTAGGGGGAGTCTCTTACTGGTCACATCATTCACCCTCTTGCTTGAAAAGGACAAAGGAGATGATAGGTTGCTACTGGTAAGAAGGAAAAGTTGAGATAGGAGGTTGAGTGGTTACTGACCTTGACTACACACTCATACTTGTGTCTAACAATTGGTATCTTGACACAAGAGGATGGAGGCTGATGGAGAGGGTGTCCTGATGGAGACATTGGACCAAACTAGGAAACCGCTATGCACAGTATGTTACCGGTATGAATACTAACTGGTAGTGCAGGTTATGTAATACATGAGGTTCAAGATCATTGCATTAGCCCCAGTAGCATGGAATGAGGATTTTATGTCTCGGGTGGTGTTGATGAAGATCTGAATGACATATGTTGGCCTGATTGTTGATTATGTATGGATACATCCTTTGTGGGCTAACTAGTTTTATTTTTAGCATGATGATGATATTGTATGGTATTGTGTACACCTAGGATCATGTCATATGCTATGGTGAAAATTGTGGAAATGATAGATTGTTAGATTGATCACATATGCATAGCTTAACTGGTATATGGTGAAGATTGGAGCTCTAGTTTTGGACCTAACCGACAATGTGGACCTGAGATGCATGACTCAGGGGGAGTTGACAACCATTTTTTCTGACTAGTATCAGACTTGCTAGACACAGAGGGTGTGCAAGTGTCTATGGTTGTACCAGTATGTTTGTGTCTTTGGAGGTATCTGGGATTGTGAGATATTTCAATGCCTATTCAATTGAAATCACAACTGGATCATCAAGAGTGTTCCTTGCTAAGAGGGAAAGTTATCTACACGAGAGAACATGCATTTGGAATAGGAAGAGATACAATTGGTATCAGTGTTAGCTCCAACACTTGGTATTAGAAATTTGAGGTCAGAATGGATTCTTCATATCAAGGGTAGATGTTGTAGTTTGAATGATAGGTATGTTGTATTCACTGACACATGGGCCTTCATTTGGTTTTAGTCTTGCATATGCATTAGGGTTTCGGTTTGCATATACACTTGGTTGCTGAGAAATTAGTGTCAGTTGGTGGTTGAACCCTCCATCTCAAGTGTTGTGACTTGAGAAGATGTAACAAATGATATTTAAAGGAGGAGGAGCATCCGACATAGAAAAAGAGGAGACAAAAGTATTAGTGCCCGGTAGACACCAGGAGGATAGTAACCTTGCAAGTGCCCTTTGCCATTATTGTCAAAGGGGGAGAAAGAATTTGTAGTTTGTTGAATACTACATGTGTTGACATCAATGCCAAAGGGGGAGATTGATGGTATTGTATTTTCATTGATGTCAACTGGTATAGTTGATTACTGATATAGCTGTCACCGGTATTGCATGTTACCGGTAGAGAAGGATAACCAATAATGGGAGAATATTTAACATGTTGTATTTGATGTCAGCCAACTTTGTGATGTCATTAATGATCACTAGTACACAAGTCAGTGTGGACTTGTGTTAAAGACAAGTATTGGAGATCAACCTAGTATGATGTCTTCTGCAAGAGTGCAAGGTTGTTGGCTATTGATTGTGATGAAGAGGGGGAATGTTACTAAGAATCACATCAACACCGGAGGTGAAGCATGTGCTGGCCACCAGTATGAGTTGGATATCACATAGTTGGACTCCCACTAGATGAAGAAAAGATTGACAGAGAATGTGTTGCTTCAGTAAGCAAAGATGGCATATGGGAAAGCTACCAGTTCATATGTCAAGTTAAAGATGCATCTACTACTCAAAGATGTGACATTAATACCAACAGATAACATAGATCCACTCTCACTGGTAAGTGAAAATTATCTCACCATATGCATGGAATGCATCATATTCCTCTGAGAGAAGGCAGTCAAATGAAGCAAAGGAAGGAGATTGGATACATAGACTGGATGACAAATGTGAATGATGAGGAAGCCTTCTAATCTTAAGATCAGATATGTGTATCGGATCTGCAAAGGTAGACATGTTGAGTTATTGGTACAGAGAAGGAAGGATATGTTTGCCATCTTGGCAAACCAGTTAAGAGGAGGACTAGTCAAATGATGAAGAAGGCAAAGTTGGAACAACTACAAACAATAGACATTGCCAGATTGAAGATGCAGTTTGTTGAAGGTTGATGCAATGGTGTCATCGAGGTGGTTACCAATAAGTATGTCCACCGGTAAAGCTGACAAGGCACAAAGGTGTTAGGCTCTCATCTGATGAAGATGTGCATGAGGTGTTTTGGCAAGAGTGATGACTAGTGAAGGTGTTCCACTGGAAGAGAAGAAAAGTGCAAGGTTGAAGACATACCAGTTAGGGTATAACCGGTAGGGTTTGTGAATTGGTAGATGAACCTGATTATGGGGTTGGTTGGTGATCCTATCCAAACCGACACAAATGACCTAGCAAAGGTGGATGCTGACAAAGGGGAAACGTGAAATTCAAGTGGCATGCATGCACATGTCAGTGAAATTTGTTGGTGAGGTCATGGGCGACTGGTCTAGTATTTAATGGCAACTGCAAAGCTCAAGGAAGAAAAGCATGGGCTTGTGGCTCAAGATCAAATGAACAATAGAGATCAAGGACAAATTGATTGAGAAAATCAAAGTAGGTGAAGGAAACTGCCAAACCTTTCTTGGTGATCGACCAAGAGATCAGTCGATAAATTAAATGCAAATTGCTAAATATAGAAGGTGTGTTCTAGAAGGTGCGACAATGGCGGTGTTGATTGATGAGTTGTAGTTCATCAATCAAGGAGATCAGATCTAATTAGATCTGATTAGATATGATATGTCATGTTGGTCGAAGAAGAAACCCTAAGGCATGGAGTTTGAATTGAAGCTTTGGTAGGAAAACTCATGTATATGTACATGGGCCAAAGATAAGAGTGTTGTTGTTGCTGCTGGATGAGAGAGTGAAGAAGTGAAGAGAATCATTTTTTAGTCAAGTGCTCAATGTCACTCAGATAAGAGACCAATTATGTGAGAGAGTCAAGTTGAAGAGTTCAACTGATGAGAGCGAGGCAACCGATGGAAGGGTTTAGCAGAGGTTTGACCGATAAGGCCAGAGCAACTGGTAAACTGTAAAGGTGCACCAGTGAAGACAACTAGTAGTGTTAGAACCAACATGAAGGTAGCTTAGAGTGAAGTAGTTGTGTGCGAGTGTGGTAGAAAATATTCAGTAGGCATATAACAGAGCAGGGATAAACTGGTAAGTTGAGTAACCAACAGTCAAGTGCAAAGTCTATCAAATAAACAGTCGGTAGAGGCTGAGTCAACAAGAGAGAAGGAGAGATAGAAGGAGGCAGCAGTAAATGGGACAAAGTATGATCCGATAGAGAGGAGGTTGAGTGGAAGATAGAACACACTACTGATAAAGTTTATGAGAAGGGAAATCGATAGAGAACTTAATCTTTAGTGGTCATAGAACTCATTTATAACCAATCTATTACTTTTGTTATGATATCATATATTGCAGTCACTGAGTTGGTGCTTGGTGTACGGGTTGTAGCTCATTTGGGTTGGTGCCCATAAACAAAAGGGGTTGGTGAAAATAAACTATGAGGGGTTGGTGCTCCTTGGGTTGGTGCCCTAAAAATTGTAATACATTGATTTTACTGTCAGGCGGGATTGGAGCAGTAGATTGGAGTAGACTTTCTCACCGAGGTTTTTCCCATCTTGGGTTTTCCTTGTATATACTAGTTTTATGTGATGTGCCCTTATGTATGCTTGCATTTCATTGTCTTGATTTATCTTACCAATAGGCTCAGTAGGTGTTAGGATCTTAATTGGTACACATACTTAGAAGATTAAGGGTTCAGAAATTGGAAACCACTTATTCAACCCCCTCTCAGTGGTATCTTGTGCCCAACAATTTTGGGTCTGGTGGTTATTCTGTTAGGTTATTGACCAGTTTATGTAACATGTTGGTTGATGCTACCGATTGGATTTATTGTTTGGTTTATATTGTTTCGGTCTTAGGCCGACTTGGTTTATCATTGGTTTGTGGGATTATGTAACAGATCTATTGTATTATCTTTTAGGTGGCCAACCTAATTGTTTAGGTCCCAGGTTGGTATAAATATAATGTAAGATCTCTTTGTAGATCAGATATATATGTGGTAGGAAAAGGTTATGGGATTATCTATGTGCGAATATACTTGTAATCATATGCAGAGGTTTTGGTCGATCATAGGTAATCGAATTGGGTTTGTAAAAGAGGTTTAACACCTCTGGTATTGAGCTTAACCGAAATTGTACTTAGGCATAGGAGATGCTATTCTTGCAGTTCATTCATCATTCCGGATTGTAGTCTAGATTTATTTTGTAGTTAGTGAGGCTCCTTTTGTGATGAGGAATGTGCTCTAGGCTGTTGGCCTTCCTACATGTGTAGGCCCCTCTTATTGTAATCACATACTTTCTACAAAAGTATTATCTGACTGTGGGTGGCTTCCTACTATGGTTTTTCCCTTTATCGAGTTTTCCATGCACAAATCATGGTGTTATGTGCTATGGATGGTTGGTAATTGTTCCATGATTTATGTTTATGCTTAATTGTTATATGTGTTGTTCTGGTATTTGGTTTATGCATTTTGGTAAAAGGTTTTATGTGCTTAAATTTTTATAATTTGTTGGCAACTGATTCACCCCCCCTTCTCTTAGTTGTCCATCGTTTATCCTAACAATTTGTATCAAAGCTTGGTCCTCTCTGTAGAAGCTTAATTGCTTGAGGAAGATCCTATGGCAACTAATAGTTCAACTGCATCTATTTTTCAAAGAGAACCCCCTAAGCTTGATTCAACAAATTATAGGGTATGAAATATTCATATGGAAACTCATTTGAGATGTATTGGGAAAGAGATTTGGGAGGTCACTAAGAAAGGCTATACTCCTCATAATTCAACATCTTGCAATCCTCCTTTGACAACCTTGGATAAGGACATTGAGAATGATTGTAGAGCTAGAGAAGCACTCTTAAGTGCACTTTATGATCAACAAATTATGGGATTAACTGACCAATCATCTGTGAAGGCTATATGGGATAAGTTGGAGGCTCCAAATGAAGGTGACTCTACTGTTAAAATTGCTAAACTTGATGGTTACCGGGTGAGGTATGAGAATATGAAGATGGAAGAAGATGAAAGGATTACTACTTTTATGGAAAGAGTTAATGAAATTGTTATGGGAATTCAGTGTTGTGGTGGATCTCTGACCAAAGGTGAGATTGTTTCTAAAGTATTGAGAGCTTTGCCACTGACTTACAAGATGAAAGTTATTGCAATCAATGAGCTAAGAACAATGGCTAACACTTTTGTTAACAGGGATACTTTGGTTGGAAAATTATCTGCTTTTGAGCTTGAAGAATTTGGTCCTCAAGGAGTTGTAAAGACTAAATATGCTTTTCACACATCTACATCATCAAATGGAATGAGTGATTGGAAAGATTTATATGTGAAGGAACTGGAGGAAATGAAGAAAGAAGATGATGAGTTTGAGCAACTTGAAACCCTATTTTCTAGAAGAGTATGTAAAGGTCTGAAATGAAGTAAGTATGAAATAAAATCAACTTTTAAATGTTTTGCATGTAATAAGAGGTTATTTTTTAATCTAGATGTCCTGAAAGGAATTCAATATTTGAAGAGAAATCTAGAAGATCTTTAAGGAAGGTGTGATTGATTCTAATGATGAACTGACACAATATTCAGCTAGTGGATCCGATAGTGGAAAGGAATGGGTATTTTTTGCTATCAAGGAAGATGCTCCAGCACCTGTTGTTCAAAATGAGGAAACAACCCTTGCTTCTAAAATTGAAGACAAGGATGAATGGATGATAGATAGTGGATGTTCACATCATATGACTAGAGATAAAAGGAATTTTTTATCTTTGCATGAATTTGATGGCGGACTGGTTAGATTTGGAGATGACAAAGCATGTATGATCAAAGGAAGAGGAACTATATCATAGGATGGTAAGAATAACACTAATAATTTTTATTATGTTGAAGGTTTAAGGCATAATATTTTAAGTGTAGGGTAGTTGGTGGATAAGGGAATTGAATTACAGTTCAAGGATGGAAAATGCAAAATTATTAACAAAGTTGGATTGGAGATTACAACTGGTGCACAGAATAAAGGTAACATCTTTCATTTGAACTCCGATGAGAAGAAATGTTTGATTGCACAAGTTGATGAGAGTTGGCTATGGAATAAGAGGTTGTGCTATGTGAATTTTGATTGCATTGTAAAGATCAGTTCAACTAAGGTTGTTAGAGATATACCTATGATTGTGAAGCCCTATAATCTGATATGTAAGGAATATCAAATGGGAAAGAAAGTCAAAACTACTTTTAAGTGTATATAAGTCAAATCTAATGATGTTGTTGATATTATTCATATTGATTTGTGTGCTCCTGCTAGAATAAAGAGTTTTCAGAGTGATAAATATTTCATGCTAATCATTGATGACATTTTGATTGTTGAAGTCTTTGTTGATGATATCATATTTGGAGGTGAGGATAAGTTATGTATGGAATTCTTTGAAAATATGAAGAATGAATTTGAGAAATCTATGATTGGAGGTTTTTAATATTTGACTCAAACTAGATTGGATATAATGAATGTAGTTTGTATTATATCAATATATCAGAGTGATCCTAGAGAGAATCATGAGAGTGCGGTGAAAAGGATTTTCAAGTATTTGCAAGGAACAACTGAGTATGGTTTGTGGTATCATAAAAATGATGACTTTAAACTATGTGTATATACAAATGCTAATTTTGTTGGAGATGTTGATGACCGGAAGAGCACATCAGGTGGAGCTTTCTTTCTTGGAAAGAAACTTGTTTCATGGATCAGCAATAAATAGTCATGTACTTCTTTATCTACTGTTGAAGCTGAGTATGTTGCTACTACTACTAACTGTACACAAGTTCTATGGATGAAGAAAATATTGAAGGATATAAGGGTGGATTATAAAGAAATGATAGTTATTCATTGTGATAACTCTGCTGCTATTGACGTATCAAAGAATCTAGTATTTCATTCTAAGACTAAGTACAATATCAAGTATAATTTTCTGAAGGAGAAGGTGGAAGGAAATGAAGTCAGTCTAGTATATGTGAACACTAAAGAACAAATTGTAGATATCTTCGCTAAACCTTTTCCTAAGGAATCATTTGAGTACTTCAGAGATAGATTGGGAGTTTTTGCCCCTCCGATAGAGACTTGAGTGATGCTGATTGGCATCAGTCTGACATGCATTATCATAACTATCATTCATTCCATATTGATGTGTTGGTACAACTACTCAGGGGAAGTAAACTATGTGGTTTAGAGGTTTTATGACTTTTCTTTGATGTTTATGTCAAATTTTGGCATTGATGTCAAATGAGGAGAGATATGTATGTGAAAAATAGAGCTTAATAGGGATATCATTCACAGGGGGAGTTTGGTCTGTTGGTTCAGTACTTCATTGTGATATCATTTTGGGGAGATTGTTGGATGTCTTCCTTTGGGGGAGACTTGTTTGGTACTTCTTGGCACTTGGATGTTTTTCACATCTAGTGTTGCCATCAATACCAAAGGGGGAGATTGTTGGAAATTTGGAGGAATTGATTATGTGTTGCATTGATGTTTGTCATTGATGTCAACACTAGCTATGTTGTTGTCTACCGACTTGCGGTAGACTAGTTGGTCTTTGATGTTGATCTACAGATTTGTCTCCGATTTTGGTATGGCTATTGGAATTGGTTATTCATGTGTTCCTGATGTGTATCACATTCGGTTGGTTCAGGATTTGGTGATCCAGATGCTATCATATGTTCTAGTAATCCTTTTGGTTACCGGTAAGGGTTTTACCGACAGCTCTTTGATAATGATCTTTTGATGAACCCAATAAGTGGTGTTGGTCCAGCTTCTAGAAGGTTATCAAGATGTTGATGATTATCATGTTCATGTTCCAGTTGTTCATGGTGTTTCATTTGGTTTATGGTGACTTATTTTGGGTCTGGTGGTTACTCTGTTAGGTTATGGACCAGTTTATGTAACATGTTGGTTGATGCTCCCGATGTGTCACCAGTTGGATTTATTGTTTGGTTTATGTTGTTTCGGTCTTAGGTTGACTTGGTTTATCATTGGTTTGTGGGATTATGTAATGGATCTATTGTATTATCTTTTAGGTGGCTGACCTAATTGTTTAGGTCCCGAGTTGGTATAAATATAATGTAAGATCTCTTTGTAGATCAGATATATATGAGGTAGGAAAAGGTTATGGGATTATCTATGTGCGAATAAAGTTGTAATTGTATGTAGAGGTTTTGGTTGATCATAGGTGATCTAATTGGGTTTGTAAAAGGGGTTTAAGACCTCTGGTATTGAGTTTAACCAAAACTATACTCAAGCGTATGAGATGCTATTCTTGCAGTTCATTCATCTTTCCAGATTGTAGTCTAGATTTATTTTGTAGTTAGTGAGGCTCCTTTTGTGATGAGAAATGCACTCTAGGTTGTTGGCCTTCCTGCATGTGCAGGTCCCTCTTATTGTAATCACATACTTGCTACACAAGTATTATCTAACTATGGGTAGGCTTCCCACCGTGGTTTTTCCCTTTATCGGGTTTTCCACGTACAAATCATGGTGTTATGTGTTATGGATGGTTGGTAATTGTTTTGTGATATATGTTTATGCTTAATTGTTATATCTATTATTCTGGTATTTGGTTTTTGCATTCTGTTAAAAAGTTTTGTGTGCTTAAAGTTTTATAATATGTTGACAACAAATTCAGCCCCCCTCTTAGTTGTCCACCAGTTATCCTAACAAGATCCCCTTTGCCTTGCTAGATAGTGATCTATAGAGGATGTGTATCGGCAATCTCCAGTCGACATTGAGAGAGAAACTATCTCTTAACCGATATTAGAAGTTTTCTAACATGTGCTCTACTCTCACCGATTACCAACTATTAGGATCCCCATAGATACTAAGAGGGGGGAGTGAATCAGTATCTAACCAGTGAGTTGAATTTCTTGACTTAAAACATGCCGAACATATTATAACAATGTACCGGTATGCAAGAAATAATGAAATGAACAGAAATGAAAGTAACCACATAAGAAACACACCATAACACAATATTTTAACAAGGAAACCTAGTGTGGGAAAAAACTTGGTGGGATATGTGACCTACAATATTCACTTACTGGCCAATAAGAAAATATTACTTACAATAGGGGGCCTGCACATGAAGGAAGGCCAAGTGCCTAGAGCTCACTACTCAATGGGAAGTCTCAGTGACTTACAATGTGGATTATGCAAATCCAATGTCTTGTACTACTTTACAATAGCATCTTCAATGCCAGATTCAGTACTAGTTTCTGCTCTGTTCTTTACATATACCCCTTATCCTATATTTCGCATAATAGGTCTACCTCCTAATTTTTCTCTACCCTTTTTTTAAATGTCCACAATGATCTCTCTTATATATGAGAGTCATTTTACAACATGCCAAGTTGGCTTACAAAGTTTTTACAATAATAAACAAAATATAATATATCAGAAATCCTGTTGACCTCTATGTTGGTATGCTTCCTTTTTCTACCGGTGCCAGTGTAGAGTGTGATATTTTGATGCCGGTGTAATGCCTTGTCAGTGTAATGCCTTGCCGGTGTAATACCTTGCCGGTGTCATAGGATTGTAAGGTTGCCATCAATGACAAAACCTTCAATCACCTTCAATGTCTCATTGGAGTGTGCATATGCAACACCAACACACTGTGTCACAGTTCAGAGATACTTCTTTGAACCCTCATGGTGGGTCCTTTGTAGGTATGACCATGGATGGGTCCAGGAAGAATAAGGTTGTTGCTAATGTTGCGACTATTCTGTTGATAGCTGCTACACAAGCCCCATAATAAAATAGAGTCTTCACGAAGCTGAATGACTCCTACTTGATCATAATGCAGTGGTTGCTGAAAGACAACCTTATTACCCTTCCAGAAATAAAAACATTGTCTGATAGTCGGGTATGTGCAGGATCATGGTGTGCCAAAACAGGCCCTTAAGTGGCAATGAATTTCAGAAAATCAGAGTTATGCAACTTGAAATGAAAATTTGAATAAGTTGTGAACATTATTTTTAAAATATGTAAGAAGAGAATATATAGAAAATTGAATGTAGTTTCTATGCTACTAGTTATTTTTTGGAAAAAAAAATCCTATTTGATGAAAATTTCAAATTTCAATGTAGTGGTACTAAAATTTTAGGAAAAAAATAAGTAGACATATGTCTGGCCACCCTAATCACAATCAAATCTTAATGTATTTTTATAATATTTATAATAAAAGTATTAGACTCATGTCCGGATGTGACACATATTTTTTTTTAATTTTTTATAAATTAAATAATTACTTATGAATTGTTTACTACAGCTTTTCAGAAATTCAAAAACTCCCGCGTCTGACCACCTTAACTTGGTCAAAACCTTATGAAATTTATTTTTTATTTATTTTTCCCTATAGTAGACGAAGCATAGGATGTGACACATGTTTTGGTTTCAAAAAATGTTATACCATTTGAAAGTTATGAGTGTTTTTCAATCAGTATATCAATCAGGACTATTGTCAGAATTCAATTAGAAAATAAATAATTATTATTTATTAAAGTCAAAATAAGACAAGCCTTATATTGTTGGAAAGGTGGGAAAGTCCTTAAAAAACACTTTTCATTTTATCAATTTTGGTTACAAAAAAAGTCGTCAGCCACCAGTGTAAAGTCTGGAAAATCAAGGAATACTGAAAAACATGTTTTTTCAGTTGACTTTCCAAGCTTGTCACTTCCAAGCCAAATACCAAAGCATTCCTGAGCCAAAATTTGAAATTTGAAAATTTGAATACAAAAATCGGATATCGGATTTTATTCGATATCTAATTTTAGTACAAAAATTTGTGGTCCCCAAACAATTTCCCATTGCTGCCATTTATTTGGTAAACTGCCACATGGCAGAAATCCGATATCCGATTAAATCGTATATCAAATTTTATTAGTCATATTTTAGAGAGAGTGAGAGAGGAGAGAGAGAGAGAGAGAGAGAGAGAGAGAATATGACCCCTAATGACACAATTTGGTGTCTTAAGGGGTCATATGGTGTTGTTAGGGGTCATATGGTGTCTTAAGGGGTCATATGGTGTCCCATGAACCCTTATGACCTCTTAGGACACCATATGACCCCTAATGACACCATATTGGGTCTCTTTGGGTCATATTGTGTCCTAAGGGGTCCTATGGTGTCCCAAGACACCATTATAACCCCTATGACACCATAGGACCCCTTTAGACACCAAATCATGTCGTTAGGGGTCATATTGTGTCTTACGGGGTCGTAGGACACAATATGACCCCTAACGACATGATTTACTGTCTTAAAGGGTCCTACGGTGTTGTTAGGGGTCGTATGGTGTCCATAGGAGTCATATGATGTCTCATGAACCCTTATAACCTCTTAGGACACCATATGACCCCTAATAACACCATATTGGGTTGCTATGGGTCATATTGTAGGGAAAAGGGGTCATATTGTGTCATAAGGGGTCCTATGGTGTCCCAAGACACCATATGGCCCCTATGGACACCGTATGACCCCTAACAACACCATAGTACCCCTTAAGACACCAAATCATGTCGTTAGGGGTCATATTGTGTCTTACGGGGTCGTAGGACACAATATGACCCCTAACAACATGATTTGGTGTCTTAAGGGGTCCTCTGGTGTCATTAGGGGTCATAGGGTGTTCATAGGGGTCATAAGGGGTCCTCTCTCCCTCTCCTCCTCTCTCTCTCTCTCTCTCTCTCTCTCTCTCTCTCTCCTCTCTCTCTCTCTCTTTCTCCCTCTCCTTCTCTCTTTCTCTCTCTCACTCTCTCCTTCCTTCTCTCTCTCTCTCTCTCTCTCTCTCTCTCTCTCTCTCTCTCCACCTCTCTCTCTCTCTCTCTCTCTCTCTCTCTCCTCTCTCTCTCTCTCTCTCTCTCCCTCTCTCTCTCTCTCTCTCTCTCTCTCTCTCTCTCTCCTCTCCTCCTCTCTCTCTCTCATCTCTCTCTCTCTCTCTCTCTCTCTCTCTCTCTCCTCTCTCTCTCTCTCTCTCTCTCTCTCTCTCCTCTCTCTCTCCTCCTCTATTCGATTTAATCGGATTTCTGCAATGTGGTAGATTACTAAATAAATCCAATATTCGATTTAATCGGATTTCTGCAATGTGGCAGATTACTAAATAAATGGCGGCAATGGGAATTTCTTTGGGGACCACAAATTTTTTTATTAAAATCGGATACCGGATAAAATCTGATATCCAATTTTTGTACAAAAAACTGAGAAAAAAAGGGTTTGTGGGTCATTCTGTAGATTCCAACGGCCCACAGTCTGCATATTTTGTTTTCTGTCAAGGATCACGACTTTTCAGACAGCTAGAGACAAATTTATGCTTTTGGGAGATTCTTAAAGTGAAAACTTACATTGTTAATCACAAAGGAGCATGTGTGGAGGGAAAATGGGGAGTAGTAGTCATCGGAAGTCTAAATGCAGAAGAAAACTTTCAAATGACCAAATTGAAGTGTATAAAAGAAAGAGATAGAGAGTGTCATAGGAGGAGAAGACATGGTATGTTAAATATTGCTAATGTTACTTCAACTGAAGAGGAAATTGAATTTGAAAATGTGCCACAAGTTATTGAAAATGAAAATGTAGATTTTGAAAGTGAAAATATTGAAAATTTTCAAAATGTTGAAAGTGATAATGAAAATGCTCAACATGTGGAAAATTTTGACATAGGAGGTGAAAATGTGGAAAACTTTAACGTTGAAGGTGGAATTGCTCAACCAAGTGAACCATATGTAACACCTAATTACTTTAGAAATGAAGACCCTCTCATGGATGAAAGAAAAATTCCAAATCCAAGACCTTCAAGAACCCCAAAATGGTTATTTGAAATAAATGAGAACATTATTGCGAATCTTGAAGGCAAGAGGTCAACAAGAACCGTTCGGTTGTGGGCTACACAATTTTTCAACCAAAATTTTAGCAATAAGACATTGACCGAGAAATGCCAACTCTTTGTTCAATTGCTAAAGATGATAAAGATGAGACCATTGCTAAACAAATTGAAGATTCGTATGAACAAGAAGATGGAGAGAAATTCTATTATTGCAAAAAATCTATTTGACGCTCTCAATTCTATTGGAAAGAATACCAAAGAAAGAGATAAGAGATCCGCTCGAAGTGTGATTACAACCTCCTTAGTAAGCCATCAATTGAGGAAGGCTCGTCAAATGAGATAAACTTTTGTTGATTTTAACATAAACCGTAAAACTTTGGATAGAGCACTTGAACGAAGACAAAGACTTGACGATCCACTTCAACAAGATACATGGGCATTTGGTGGGAGGCTTCCACATGTTGATAGAAAGTTGACTGACAATGTGAAGGAAGACATTCAACAATTTTGGCACTCTAATTCTAGAGTGTCACCCAATGTAAAGGATGCTTTAAAATTAAGAATCGGCAACCGAGGCCGCACACCGCATCCCAAACATTTCTTGGAATCAAGCCAAACAATGTTGTACAAATTTTTTTGTGAATTACATCCAACTTTGCAAATATCACAAAGGGCCTTTGAATCTTTGAAACCATTTTATTGTGTTCCTCTTAAGATTCACAATACCTGTTGTTGCAAGTACCATGTGGAGTTTTCAATGTACCATGAACTTTTATGTCATATTTGTTCTATGATGCATACTAATGAGATGTTGCAGGAGTGTGGTGCAATGCTATTTCCGAGATCATCAAGAGACTTGCAAGATCTATTTTTATGCCCTAGAGATGATGGCTGCTATTTCTATAGAAATGATTGTTTGAATGAGAAGTGCTCAGAATGCGGTGGGTTGTCAAAGTTTGTTTCATATTTTCATGAGGGCAGCAAACACAAGTTTGGAAATAATTATGTTGAGAAAAAAAGATATGAGATAGTGAAATATACTTTGAAGAGTGGAGGTGAAGGTTCTAGATGCGAATTAGTCTCAAGAGAAGTGAGCATTGCTCATTTTATTTTGGATTTTAAGGAAAATATTTTCTACAAGTATGCAAGGCACACCCATAGGTCTCAGTGGTTGGATCAATAGTTCAAGATGTGTAAGAACTCTTTCCCAATTGGCACTATTGTATCGGTGGTTGATTTTGCAGAGAACTATACATTGCAACCACAGAATGAGGTACACTCTTAGTACTACAATTCAGTCCAAATTGCTATTTTTGTTCACATTACATATAGACATGCTCTTGATAGTATAGAAGAGGATAGAAAGATAATCAGGGAGTATCATTTTTATATGAGTGATGATAGATCACACTCCTCTGAGCATGTGCAACATTCTTTCGAGAATTTTTTTGAGTTCTTGCATGAGAAAGATATTGCAATTGACCGACATATAATATGGTCAAATAACTGTACAGGTCAATTCAAGAATGCCCGTATGTTTTATTGGTTGAGTAGAATGCATGTGGAGAGGCGTATACCTCATATTTGGTGTTTTTTTTTAGGTGGGGCATGGGAAGGGAGAGAATGATGGAGCAGGTGCATGTTTGAAGAGAGCTCTAGTTAAGGAGAAATTGAGGATTTCAGGTGCAAATTTCTCTGATGCACGTTCTATTGTTGATTGGTGTAGTTCAACATTATCACATGGAGGTACTCTTGATTCAGCAGTGAGCAGATTCTTTTGGTTGGTTGAGGGGGGAACAGTGGGAGATAGATTGGATTATTAAACAATTAAAGATTCTTCAAAGATGCATTCATTTCTCAGCTCAGATGCAAGTACATGGACCATTTGGACACGAGTGTTGGCTTGTTTTTGTCAAAGTTGTGTTCGGTGTGATTGGGATCAATGCGAGTCAAGTGAGTGGGTTGATACATGGGTTCCCCACTATCTAACTCCTTTATCTCAAACAATATCCTTGTCAAACGATGACATGGAAAGTTCACTTGAGTATGATCATCTATTAGATCTTGTACAACCAGGACATGTTTTTGCAGTTGTTGCATTGCAAGGGAATGAAGAGAGATCATAATATTGGTTGGCACGATGTGTACAGGGAAAACAAAAGCTAACACAACTAGTGACAAATACACAACTAGTGACAAATGATGATGGGTTCACATATCCTACAGGTTCAGTTGTTGTTGTGGGAACTTGGTTGCGAACATACATGATTAGAAAGAATGGCATACCTGCATTTGAAGACTATGAGAGACACAAAACCATTATAATATATTCACACCTTACTATAGTTACAAATGTCAAGTTGTTGAAGCATCAAGCAAAACCAAAGACCAAAGAGCTATGGACAGTGACTACTACTGATCATGAAGCAATACTGGATACTCTTAAACAAAGAGATGACCCTTCAGGCACACTTGAGTAGAAGGTCTTTAATGGTGCCTTATTTTTTTATCATGCATTTCATTTCAAACAATGATCATTAAACCTTAATGTTCAAGTTTGTTATGTGTATATTAAGGATGTGTTCAAAATGCAGGTCTATTGATGAACATTTTTTTTTTGCAACAGGGTTCTTGCATGCACATAGCGAGTACACTCGATATAATTGGAAGGGACGTATTTTTGCAACATGACTTATTATCATGCATTTGATGAGATTTACAATTTTTGTTATTAGACAACTCTATTTGATAATTTTTTATGATATGATTATCGCATAACCTTTATGCTCATGAAGGTCTTTTTTGATGATATACAACAGTATCACATTACAATTTTTGTGTCAACATAGTGGGTTCTATTGATATAATTCGAAGGGACGTATTTTTATGGTATACAATCCCACCTTTTCATTTATTATCATGCATTTCAGTTGAAGTGATTATCATAAATCCTTTATGTTCATCCATGCATTTTATTTGTAGACTAACAATTCTTAAAAATACAGGTTCATGCTAGATCATTCGTCATTGAAAAGACCCTCTCTTGGTGATGGTACATATTCCTTTGTGCATTAATGATATTAAATTGTGGGTCTTGTTGTGTTTATTATCATGAAGATGATTCAAATGCATGTGGCCAGGACACATCTGCAGTGGATCAAATTGTCATGACAGATGATCTATTGAATCAAACATTTGACATTGATAGTCAGGTAAATAGGTTAATGTTGGGCCTTCAACATCAACACCTACTAGTCAAGGTGGTCATCAAACTTTCACTCAGGTAACCTTGTCTATTTTTATTCATTAATGGTTTATAAAATAAAGTCAGTTAGATTTTGGCAATTGAATAACATTGCTTCATTTTCAGATGCTGACATCAGATGCACCTAATATTCTCTCCACAATGGAGCATGGTGTTCTCTAGCAAAAGCATCTTTGATGCTTTTGACAGTAGTATGAGTCAGATTAGTAAATTTCTAATTTGATGCTTCCCACAGAGCTTTGCAACTTCGGATTGTGAGTGTGCCCCTGTTACAAATGAATTGTATTTTAATCGACATAGATGGTCTATGATGGCTTTTTTGTAAGATTGTGGTTTTATTACATATATTGTCCTTTAATCGACATATAACAATATCCAAGTGGTGGTTGGCATGAGCTTGAATATGGTAAGTTGTATACATCTTGAAGTTGAAATTTGATTAGACGTTGTCAGCATTTGGTGAATCATAAATGTCATTTCATTATTAATCTTGTGAGTGTGAGGTGTAGGAATAAATATCAATTACTTTGAAAGTCATGGATGGTTGTCCTGATATGATAACCACCAGATGATTGTGCCTTATGAAGAAAAGCTGAATAGATAATAACTAATTGAGAACATCAATTCAAATCCATAATATAGAGGATGCTAATAACAGATCTTCGTATATTTATTTTTTCTAATAATGAAATAGGTACAATTGTATTGAGATAAAATGAAGCTTTTCTCTCATATGAAGATGTCACATTGGCAAATTGGTCTTTATTATAATACACAAGACATAAGTAAAATCAAAACGCTCTCATCAAATTCTTCCAAATTCTATGTTAACTTGTGACTCATTAGTGTATGCTGGGAGAGGGAAGAGTGTGTGGCTTTAGGGTACAGTTTTGGACTTGAACCATATTGCATAAATCTCAAGACTTCAACTTGATTATCATTAAAGGTTTCTGATTGTTTACAAAATATCACTTCATATCCCTTCATGCATGTCACATGCGTAGGGTATGACCCCGAGTGTCAGATCGAGTGGGGGGGTAAAATAGGAGCATGTGTAGGGTAATAATGCCTAACTGAACATGTCGGAGCTAACGGTTCATCATCACGATGAGCAAAATGAGAAATCGGTCATGCGACAACATTCCATTGAGTGAGACTGACGATTTTTTCGCCAACCGAAAAATTGCTACCCTAATAAAACTGTAGGGCAACATGAAAAACCGAGATAAGCTTTTGTAGGGACCCCTCTCATGACCCTGTAGGTTCAAATGGATCATTTGTAGGTGCCACGGATTCCAAGTTAGGGCTCATCAAAGTTTTACAATTTTGAGCACTTAGGGCACTCAAGGGACGACGTCGGTAGGGTATGACCTCGAGCATCGGATTGAGTGGGGGGGGGAAATAGGAGCATGCGGAGGGTAATAATGCCTAACTAGACATGCCAGAGCTGACGGTTCATCATCATGATGAGCAGAACGAGAAATCAGCCACACGACAACATTCCATTGAGTGAGACTGACGATTATTTTGCCAACCGAAAAATTGCTGCCCTAATAAAACCGTAGGGAAACTTGAAAAACTGAGATAGGATTTTGTAGGGACCCCTCTCATGGCCCCATAGGTTCAAACGGATCATTTGCAGGCATCACGGATTCCGAGTTAGGGCCCGTCAAATTTTGACAATTTTGAGCACTTAGGGCGCTCAAGGGACGACGTCGGTAGGGTATGACCCCGAGCGTCGGATCGAATGGGGGGGGGGGGAATAGGAGCATGCGTAGGGTAATAATGCCTAACTGGACATGTCAGAGCTGATGGTTCATCATCGCGATGAGCAAAATGAGAAATCGGCCACACGACAACATTTGATTGAATGAGACTGACATTTTTTTGCCAACAAAAAAATTGTTGCCCTAATAAAACCATAGGGCAACTTGAAAAACCAAGATAGGCTTTTGTAGGGACCCTTCTCATGACCCCATAGGTTCAAATGGATCATTCGCAGGTGCCACAAATTCCGAGTTAGGCCCCGTCAAAGTTTGACAATTTTGAGCACTTAGGGCGCTCAAGGGATGACGTTGGTAGGGTATGACTTCGAGCGTCAGATCGAGTGGGGGGGGGGAAATAGGAGCATGAGTAGGGTAATAATGCCTAACTGGACATGTTGGAGCTGATGGTTTGTCATCGTGATGAGCACAACGAGAAATCAGCCACACGACAACATTCGATTGAGTGAGACTGACGATTTTTTCACCAATAGAAAAATTGCTATCCTAATAAACCATAGGGCAACTTGAAAAACCAAGATAGGCTTTTGTAGGGACCCCTCTCATACCCCGTAGGTTCAATGGATCATTTGCAGGTGCCACGGATTCTGAGTTAGGGCTCATCAAAGTTTGACAATTTTGAGCACTTAGGGCGCTCAAGGGATGACGTCGGTAGGGTATGACCCTGAGCGTCGGATCAAGTGGGGAGGGGGAAATAGGAGCATGCATAGGGTAATAATGCCTAACTAGACATGTCAGAGTCAACGGTTCATCATCGCGATGATAAGAATGAGAAATCGGCCACGCGACAACATTTGATTGAGTGAGACTGACGATTTTTTCGCCAACAGAAAAATTGCTGCCCTAATAAAACCCCAAGCGTTCGACCGAGGTCAGGGGAAAAATAGGACCATGCATAGGGTAATAATGAATTGTATGAAGTATTGTTCATTAAATGAATTTTATTGTATTGTATTGTTCATTAAATGAATTGTATTGTTCATTCATTGTATTGTTCATTGAAGGAATTGTATTGTATTGTTGATTAAATGAATTGCATTGTTCAAAAATTGCATTGTTCATTAAATGAATTATATTGTTCATTATAAAAACAAGAGTTACGATGAAATGAAATGAATTGTATTGTTCATTAAATAGCCATTGTTAATTATTGGAATGAATATTAAATATTTCCATGATAACACCACGCACAGATGAGCAAGAATTTATATGATCAAATATCAACTTCTATATATATAAAAATGTCGAATGATTACAAATGTATGTCCATACACAAATATGGCATAAACGCCAACTGAAACAAAATGTATGTCTAAATATGTGAATGTATGTCCATATACAAAATATACATGCCAACTAGACATGTAAGCATCCCAAAACTATCTATAACATCCTAAGCTGCTGATGGATCATCAAAAGCGATCCTCTTCACTGCACTGCTCATCTCTGAAAGATCCTGCACAAGAAAAACAAACCACGATTAATATTAGTTATATTTTATAATTCACATTCGAAAAGTTAACATAAAAATGAACTATAATTGAACTATTCATGTTTACCTCATCTCCACGTTTTCTCTTCAGCTTTGCAGGACTCTTGATGTATGTCTTTGGTAGAGGCTCGGTATGTTTTGAATATTTTGATACACAACCTACATATGTTTTGAAACATGACATTGATACAAGTTAGCATATAATTGTCACTGATAATAACAAATTATATCTACTAATCAAATAATAAAATAAACACACATCTACTCAAGGCATCTCTTCTTCTTCTTCTTTAGGTATACCGAGTGTAGTCATCAAGGATGTGAAGCCAAGAGTTCTCTGTATATATACACAACAAGTATATGAAACTATCAATCTATGTATAGACATGTATAATCACTCTAAGTTATTTAAACTATTCATTCAATCATATTTGCATTCAATTACATTTCCCTTGTATCCAATTGCACTACCAGATCCTAAATCACACTGCACCGCACTTGTGCTGCTTGTGCCCTACAAGAGTAAAATAAGATATACATGCAAGTTACTACATAATCTAATTAATACAAATATAAATGATGAGCATGTATGTACAATAAAATACAAACGACTAGGTGCAATAATATATGCACCGTCAAGCTATCAAGGCCAAATGAAATGGCTGACAAGGTGCCCTCTTGAATCTGTCTCAACTCATCCTCGGTCATCAACTGTTAAATAGACCATGTAAATAAAAATTAGTACTTAATATTATCTAATTTATAAATATTTAATTAAAATATAACATGAACTGTGAAAACACAAATCTTACCAATACATCATCAATGTATGATGACGGTGCCTCCTCGACTCTAGCATGTGAGGACTCCCTAGGGTATCCTCCAGTCTATGTAATAACATATGGTGCATCATGCACCTCATAATCTGCACTACCCATAGGACGATCAATAGGCTATCCAACTAGACCCAAGCATATGTGCCCACACATGACACAACTATGGGGCACGCATATGTGTGGAGCCAAGGATGATGTGTCACTGGCATCAGATGCACCACTACCATCAAGAGTAGGTTGAGCTACTGACGCGGCCTGAGAAACCAAAAGGCTACTCAAAGAGTGAATAGCCGATATGGTCCGTGAAGCCGCCTCACAAATGATATCAGGATGTTGAACTGCAAGTGGGGGATCAACAAGAGGAGGGGGGACATATGGGCCCTGGACTACTCTGACTGCCCCAGGTCTATTTTGGGGCATACCTAAACCTACACCCTGGAAAGGTTGGATGTCAAAGTAGTTCACATGTTTGTGTAAAACAAACTCAGCATGCAATTTTTTTATGAAATAGAAGGGGATATCAAGATTGTCGTTGGGTGGTTTGTTGAAAACCATCCACCAATGATCCCAAAAGTTTTTCACAATCCCATCATTTGTGCACCATTTGATAGAAAGTTTTTTTTTTTTGGGTTCTATGGGTTGACCAGTACGGGGATTGACAAACAATGAGGCGATTTCGGCTTTAGATATCTCAAGATCCTTGATATCCTTATACGACAAGCCATCTACATATTTTTCCTTCATAGAATCTCGCCACAAAAGGGCAGCATCGTGCTCCTCAGTCATGGTTTCCATACTTTTTATGATCGATGTGAGAGGATCAAATAATGGGTGTAGATGAGGGATCCTACGATATACTTCTGCAATCCCCCTCAATTGATTCAAATTTTGTGCAATCAAATCTTGAATTGAGGGGGGGTTTGGCAAATGAGGGTTTGGTTGTTGCAGTTGTGGTTGGTCAGTGTTTTCATTGTTATCCTCCATTTTTAACCTAATTGAATGTAAACAATTAAATTTAGTTAACAAATTTAAACAATTAGGTATTTGATTTTAAAAAACCTAGTTTTCATGAAAAAAACCATATTTTCAATGAAAAATCAAATAAACATTAACAACAAATACAAAAAATGAATGAAAATGATTCAAAACAATAAAATTCTTACCTCTAAATCTTTTTTTTTGCAATTTTTTGTCAAGACACCAAATATCGAATGGAGCGGATATCGGATTTTGATGAATTCGCGCGACCCGTGAGTTAAAAATGACTCATGAGACTGTCACTGTCGAAATATAAAAGTCTCAGAAAATAGGATATCCGATTTCTATACAATTATTTTTAAATAACATATATAATATAATAATATATTATATAATACGTATTGTATTATATTATATATATTATAATATATAATATAATACAATATTATATTATATTATATTATATTATGTATTATATAATATATTATTATATTATATAATATATAATATAATATAATATAATATAATATAATATAATATAATATAATATAATATAATATTATATATAATATAATATAATATTGTATTATATATAATATAATATAATATTGTATTATATATAATATAATATTGTATTACATAATATATTATTATATTATAATATAATATAATATAATATAATAATATATTATATAATATATTATATGTAATATGTAACATATAATATATTTTTTAAATTAAAATTACAAATAAAAATCGGATATCCGATTTGCATAGGTAATTACTAGGCCAAGCAAAAAGTCAACACGGATTTCCGCGGTTTTAGGCGAGTGAGGAAGGCCATTTTTTCACATCGCCACTTTTTGGCCCCCCTTGATCTACACTAACCCAGTCAACCTTATCCGCATTGGTATGATGGTTTGAAGTTTTGTCATTATCATCGTGTGCATGGTCACGAGAGTGAGTGGTGTTATTGTCTTTGACATGTTGTCCAAGACCACATTGACAGTGTTGCAATCAAGGTAGATGCATGGAAGCACAAATCAAACAAGTTTGTTGATAAAACCAACAATGACTTGCAGATTTATATAGACCCTTTCCCTTTGCATTGGACAAACTTTATTTCTGCATCAGATCCTTCTTTGGATGATGGTCCATATGTGAACATGGTCACCATCACCCCTATTAGCTCACCTCCAGCCTAGAAGGAAAAAGTATCTAACTTGTCCTTGTCATCTACACCTCTGAATTCCCTGTATTGCAGAGAGCCTACTCCTTTTTATATCCCTCCCAAGTTGAACAGTCAAACTGTCATAGGTGTGATGGTTGACCCATCTAGCAGAGTCTATGTTATTAGAGAGGAAACTCTCTTTGTGAACGACTGGTATAGACCGGCGTATGATGAGTGTTGCGCAACTTTGAGGACACATGATGGATTTTATATCTGCCCCTAGAGCAGTATCACCTTGACGGTCCTCATAGGACCTAAGGCGGTGTCCTTTGCGTTCGTCATCATTCCCGAATCAAACCTCTTCCAAGTTAAGCTGGGCATTCCTTGGATGATTGCTATGGAAGCAGTCCCCTCAGTTGTGCACAAATTTCTTAAGTGTCTCCATGAGGGCATGATGCATGTCATCTAGGATACTAGATATCGACCACTGATTGCTCGTGGGGATTTTTCATTGGACCACTTTTGGCCTGCTCTAGTCGGACCCATGCTTCTCCGTGGTGATTTAATGTACCACACTTATTATCTATATAAAATGGGGGAGTCAGCCCCTGCATCTGTGTAGTCTAGTGTTTCTTTTCCACCTCCTGCATGGACCTCTCCTCCATAAATTTTGGTCTTGGAGTGGGTAGTTCCTCATGTCTCCTAATTATCGAGGGCTGAGGATAAGCCTACTCCCTCAAATAGACCTTTGCATCTACCTAGGACTCCAGAACCTACAACGGTGTCTACTATTACTGTGACTGAACCCAGCATAGCCAAGGGAAAGACACCCATTCTATCAAAGTCCACGACCCACCCTCCCTTCAAATTCCTAATCATGGACGATATTCCTTAGCCCTCTCGTTATGAGAAAAGGGAGCACTCTCCTCGTGTCCCTTCATCACAGCCTATGTCAGCACCCTTTGTTCCTTCGGCAACTCCTCGAGCGAAACGAGGTCGGGTGCTTAATGATGTGGATGTGGTGCCTCTCCAAGATGCACCTTCAGTTTCCTCGGTTAGGCCTTCTCCCATCCTTGAAACAATTCCAGAGGCCTCTCCTATGGAACACGATTCTCTGGAATCCTCTCCGGCTCTAGTTGATGGTCCACACCTCCATCAAAATTAGCATGCACATGAGTGTAAATGCTTTCGATGGGCCTGAGCTTGAGAGCATGATGCTGCCCTACAGTTCGCTAGTGTCAATCCAACACCAAGCACTGCTATTTTGGAGCCTATTTCCTTGATTTCTCCTATCTTTGCACCTATTTTGGTCTCACTCCCTACTACTTTCAGGGATTTCGATCAACCTCCCTCCAAACGGGTGCAGGTTTTCATTGCTCCTTCTTTGGAGCTGCCTCTTATCACTTCTTTGTTGGACATGCCTCTATTATCCCGATCCCTTAACATGACACATACGTAGGTTATTCCTAGTGCAACTTTGTCTATCCCACCTGCTTCAAAACTACTCTAGCATCTGTGTTTTCCTAGGGTCCTTCAGCCTGCTACAGTTGATAGGAGGGCTAACACTCCTATCCCATGTAAACACAAGTTTGTGCAGGGCCTTGTCCCAGAGTTTTAATGATGCAAGTCTTTGTAGGTATGTTCCTCATCCCTTCCTTTACCTGCCTCAGTGCCTGCTGGTTTGACTATTTTTGTTTGTGTGATCGAGAAAGCCCCGCCTTCTCCCGAGTTTTTCACTACCCCTCTTCTAGAGGCTAGCAGTATTGTTCTTGTTTCATCTTCTACGAGTGAGTCACCTGCCTCCTTTGCGAAAGCTTGTATTTTTGACTCATTGGAGGAGATTCCAGCCTTGTCTTCAATCTTTACATGGTCATTGACTCTCACCTCCTCTGAGCTTGTGGATGTCTATGTTGATGCGGCCTCGTCCCTTGCTCTCGTTGCAATTGAGGTGTCTAGTGCTACTCTTGCCATTGTTCCTCTTCGAGCTATTCCGCCTTCCCCCTATGACCTAGATTGGGAGGATGAGGCCTTCCTTGAGGACGATGACCTTTTGCTATTTGATCCCCTCCTAAGAGCCAATCGTTAGGACTTTTATCTTTCATCTATATCTTCTTGCATATGCATGTGATTATGTTCCCTCGTTCTTTCTTTATCTATTTGTTCCATCCTGGAGGACCCAGGTCACTCCGTAGGTACTATGATATGAGAGGTTGACTATTTTTATCCATTGTGCTCTCCTGAAAGACCCAAGTTACTCCATAGATGCTCGGATATAGGGGGTTTTTTATCATCCACATTCCTCTATTTGTTTACCTCTTTCTTCTATTTGGTGTATCTTGCTTTTTGACATTCGGGAATGATGCAAAGCATTGGGGGCATCCTTTTCCTTCTCGCATATTGACCCGAATTTTTATCTTTCTCTTTATCTTCATGTGCTCCTCTTTAGATCCGAGAAATTTGGCACTATGACGATACACCCATCTCGCAGTGATCCTATATATCTTTTTGACACTGCTATGGGTTCTGATGCCAAACTATCAGATCCCCCTATCCTCTTGCATTGCATCTTTTGATGTTGTGGACATTTATGTGTCACTATCCATTGGTGGCATTCCACAGAAACATCTCATTATGTTGGCGTGCCACAACTCCTCTTCTCCTTTAAATGACATGCCTTCCGTGCATATCATTCTAAGGGGGGGCATCATATCTGCATTTTATCTTTTAGCTCTTGTATCAATTTCCTTTTCCAAGTTGTTTTTTCATGTTTGCCTAGGTGGGGGCCAAGCCACTTAATCTTTTTTCTTTTCCAAGCTCACCTAGGTGGGGGAAAAACCACTTGATCTTTTCCAAAGATTGCCTCCACGGGGGCCACACCATTCTCAACTCATATCTCTCTTGTTTTCCTTGGTAGGAGCCAATCTACTACTTACCAAATTTATCTGCCTTATTGCATGGTTATCTAGCACGTCGCTACCCATGCTAGCAAATCTATCTTTATCTGCTCCACCGCATGGCTATCTAGCATATCGCTACCCATGCCAGCAAAATTTATCTTTATCTACCCTATCGTATGGTTATCCATACTATCATATCACACCCTATCGTATGGCCATCTAGTATAACGTATCTTGCTACCCATACCAACATATCTTATACCAATGGTGACCTCTTATGTGATATCTTTATGTAGCTAGGGGTTTTCCTCCAAAGCAAGGCTTGTTTTTGTTATGATATCTTATCCTTTATCTTATCATCCATCATGCTAGTTTGCAGTTAGTATGTTTGGGATGTACCAAATGGCAATATTTGTACCAAATCTCAGCGTCATCTTACTGGGGGCAACTTCATCTGATCAACAAAAAATCTGCCTCTATATCATGACTGTTCTTTCTCTATATCTTTCTCTACTTTAGCTTCGCATCCCTTAGCAAGGGCATGCTTGCTAAAGTAGGGGGAAAATGTAATATCAAAAATATTATCCCTTGTAATTAATGTGACAAATGATGTTTTTCCTCCATGTCATTGGAGGTCAAGATCTGCCATCTTGTCCTTTTGTCCACTTAGGTCATCCTTGTCAACTCTAGTCGAAGCATTACCAACTCTGCCAATTTGTCACCTTCAGGGACTAAGGTGCGATGTGGAGACGTCTGTGCGGCATGCTAGCATCCTACGAATTTGACAGTTCGCAGGTGGTCGTTTGAGCCTTACGCTTGGGCGCGAAAGGAATCGTAATGCCTCTGTACGCATCCACTGACATTTGAATTCCTTCCTGGGTCTATATCTCTCACTTGGGAAGCATTTGGAGGGATATTTTGGTAATTTGGTAACTAGTTTTTGCAGGTTGAGCTCTTGGTGAAAACTAGAGGCCATCCCACCATTGTTGTAGCATTACCAAGCATTCCAAGCACACCATTCCAAGCGTTTCCAAGCATTTTGACCTTCGTTCATGATAGGGGAGTTATCTTAATCCTCTACCTCTTGCATATTTATTACTTCATTTCCAATCTCATATTGCATTGTTATTTTCTTTATAATTTATCTTTCCCATGGCTTTCTTGGGTTGTCTGTGGAGGTGGAAACACTAAAATGTGGGTGTGACTTAGGCAGGCTCCAAAACACAACCCCCAACATTTTCTCTCTTGCATGTGTGTAGGCACAACTTCGTGAAGAGGAGATTATCTTGTGGGAGGCTACATAGCATGGAACAATTGTGAGATTTTCTTACTCTTTAGTATTTTCCTTATTCTATTTCGTAATCTGTGTTTTTCATAAGTTTCAATATTATTTAGCTTTTTTATAAGTTTTGTCAGCGCGTCCAGAGCTTTTGGCTCGGACTCTGTGCTCCATCCGTACAGGAAAACATCACTCTATGATGATGTCCCAGCTCCGCGCGCTCATCCCAAGGTCTGAGGCTCTGCAGAGCCGCTCAGAGATGCCTCTCGGGTGTCTGACCCTCCCTACATAATTCTCTTATCCCCTAGCTCATCTTAGCACCCATTTGTAGATGTAATTGGAAGGACAATTTCTCTTTGAGGATTTGTCACCCTTGAGGTGACAAATTTCCTCCCTTACATATTGTTGCCAACAAATAGATCACATTGATATAACTTAATCTACTTAATGATGATTTGATAGTATCATATTATGTACTAACCCTATTTCATGATTAGATTGGATATGATGATGATTATGATAGTGATTGGTTGTTGTGATTGTGTTTCTACTACGGTTGTGATAGGGACAATGTCATAGAACTCATTCATGAGGATGATATGACATTACAATTCCCCTTCACTTGTCTTCCTATTTCATGATATATGTTATTGCATATGTTGTTGTATATGTCTTGGTGGTGACAGGTTTGCAGGTACCAAACATCAAGTCCACCTGGCTTTATAGGTCTGAGCATGTCTTTATCCCAATGACAAGTTGATCAGAGGTGACATGAAATCCCATTCTACACTCTAGGTTTAGATAGTACACTGTCAATTGGTGTTTTGGTTGAGAGTTTCTATGTGCAGCGTCGTTTGGTATTTTATGTTACCGTATGTTGGGTTGCCTTGAGGAGTTGTGATTATTAATTAAATTATAAATTAATTAATTAGTTTATAAAGTTTATTAATATTAACTTAAATTAATAGATGACATTATTATCTAAGTATAATTGAGTATTTAATTATTGAAGGTTATTATTTAAATTAATGTTATTTTGTGGATCATAATATTTGGCATTTATAATTATGCATGAAATATTATTTATTTAATATTGTATTTTATGCATATGTGGAATATATTAATGGCTTTGAGTTTAAATTATTATTGGCTGGAGCATTTATATGTATCCATACATTTTATTATTTTTTATTATTTTATTTATTATTTATCCATTTATTTATTTTGGGTTATTTATTATTTGTTTAATTATTTATTGTTTTATTTATTTATTTGCTTTATTGTTTATTTATCCATCTATTTATTTATTAGTTATTTATTTGTTATTATTTATTTACTTACCCCTTGTTATGATTGACCCTTTTGAGAATTGTGTTTGTGGGATAACATCATTTATTTGTATTATTTTTGTGGTTTAACATTTATTGAGATTTTGATTTATTTATTTTATTTATTAGCCCTTTCTATTTTATTTATTGGTTAATGGGTTTATTTATTATTTATTATTGTTTAAATTTTTCCTACCCATTTATTTATTTATTATTTATCTTACCTACCCTCTCTCATTATTGGTTGTGAGTTTGGAGATTGTAATAATATTATTTTATATTATTGTTGTTTTAATTTTCGAGATGGTTGGTAAGAAATATATTATTTTGGTTTAATTATTTATCTATTATTTAATTATTTACCATACCTACCCTATTTTATTATTGGTTTAGATATTTGGGTATGTTAAATAATATTATTTTATGTTTTTCTACACCAATATTTGGCATGGTTGGTATGAAATATTATATTTTGAATTATTTTGATTGGTTGGAGAAGTTGTATAGTTTATGATAAATTTATATTTATTGGGAGATTTGAGTTTGTTGTGTGTGTGCCTTGGTTGGAGAATTTTCTAAGAATTATTGATTTGGCTTTTGGATCTTGTCTTGGATTTTCTTGAGGTTGCGATTTTGTTGGTGGATTAAAGATTTGGCTTGTCGCTTCTATAGCAATTTTGCATTCCATAACTTCTAATTTCTAGGTTGGGGATTTTAAATCCTTCTTATGCAATTTGATTTGAAAAGATTGAATTGTTCGTGTCTGTGAAAAATATATGGTTAATCTATTTGTCAGGATTTTATTCTTGATTTTGGTTATTGGGAATTTTGGTATTTAGATTCTCATGTCTACGCATTGTTGTGAATTTGTCTATCCCTATGATTTTGTATGCTTAATTTATTGATTTGAGATTATTGATTGCACTATTGGATTGAGCAAGATGGGAAATGCCTTGTTATTCTTGGGGCTCTTATTGGATTCTTTTGATAACGAGAATCTTGATGTTTGATGATTCTTGGTTGCCTATGAAATGTTGTTATTTTGAGATATATGGTGTCGAGGTCTTGAAGATTATCATTTGATAAATTAACCTTGGTCATCTGGTTATGTTGCATTGAGAGCCCTTGTTATGTTATGTTTTGTAAGTGTTCCACCCTAAAGGTCTAGGTGCATGCTAGGGGGGAGTGGGCTTCCAAGTGAGTGACTAGGATTGCATGGAGTAGACAACCAGGTTACCCAGAGTCTAGATCACTAGAATATCTCATTGGGAGTTTATTATTTGTAATCAAGTGATAATATAATTAATAATTCATGGGGTTTGGGTAGAATAGTTCATCTTAATAAAATAAGAAATGGTTGGTGACCCCTCTGCCTTGCCTAATGGTAGAGATCCGAGATAGGATTGGGAAGGACTTGGTAACCCAAGTAAGATAATTTCCCTTACTCCATAAAGGTTGATATGGCTCCGCGTGCATCTAGGATGGCTGGGATGAGTGCCCAGGTTACCATTTGTCACATGTGATGACACTCTTTTCCCTACTTGTAGGTCCTACTTCCTTAAGTCTTGATTTTATGAGTTGCCTCTGTAGGTTTCATATTGGAGATTTTATGATTTGAATTCTTGCACTTGTTTTGTATTGGTCTTTCCTTTGGTTGTTAGTTGCCAACCTAGATCTAGAGTGTGAGTGGGATCTTATGTCATCTCCCAACACAGGGGGTGGTTTCTTATAACATGGTCGGGTGGTATGATGCCTTCTTCCATTGGGATGTTCATCATTGGATGCTTTTGCATGGATGTGGATCTCTTATCTCTTTAGCTTGGATGGTTATTTATAGCAGATGGATGAATATGATTCATATGACATGTATATGTATTTTTTTATTTAAGAGCTATGCTCTTTGATGTAAATGGATAGTGTATTCATGTAAATGGTAGATGATATTAGGTGAGCATAAATATGTATCATGTGTATCTTGTGATTGATTCATTAATGGAAAAAAATGAAATTGTCTCTATGGATATGCATTTAGTGTTGTATGTATGTCTATTATGGTTAAAAGAATGGATTAATAACGTGATAATTAGTATTGGTAATAAATTATGATGTTAGAAATGAGTAAGTGATTGGGATTAGGAACATTTGGTATTGGTGCTTTAAAATGAACGTAATGGGGTTAATTGGTAGTTGCATTGATGAAGATCACATTTATGATAGATAGATTATAAACGATCTTGCATGTGTGCACGAAAATAATAATTGATAATAGAAGTAGTGTGCATTGGATTAGTTGTAATTATGATGTTTTTGCTTATGATTAGTAGTGTAAGTAATGGCGTTGAGATACCCTAGGGAAGATAGATGTTAATGTTGTGTTTTATTTCCGCTTGCTTATCATGTTTGGTGATTATGTTGATGATGGGTAATTGTATATCATGTTAATGGATGAACTAGATGCATATGAGTAGTTCGTTGATTATGTTGCATTAGTAGATGTTTAAAAAAAAATTATCTTTGTTTGCAAGTTAGTTGGTTAATTTCTCTAGGGTATTTTGGCGAGCATCACAAACAACTTAATACCTTTTTAGAATGGGTACTTGTTTAGAAGTGAGTACACATTACTAATGAGTTCTCATTTAAGAAGAAAAGTCCAAAACTAAATGGATAACCATTCTTACTGGTAGCAATTTAGGTTTGGGCTTGTCTTCCTTTAATAATTTCCCCACACATTTTTTCTTAAAATTTGGTTCAAGTTCCCTTAAACTTTATTCAGGGTTCTTCCCATGTAAATTGTTATAATATGTTGATTTTTTGTTTATTTCTTTATAAGTAATGTTCAATTTAACTTTTTAATATACCTCTTCTCATAGATTAGTATACGAACCATATTTTACACCTTTTCTTCCTTTAAAAAATTAGTCTCGAAATGCTCTCAGAACCAATCAAAGTTATCACACAAAAACCCCAAATGCAACCACCTCCAAAATAAATCTAATACAAGCAATAAATCAAGAATTATCCCCACTTTTGTAGTCTCCTCTCATACATTAATTGTTACATTATTTCATTAGCAATTCATATGGGTGGACATTTCCACTAATGTTAGTGCAAGTAGAGTAGTGTGGTAGTTATGGTTTCCATGTTTTTACCTAGCTCAAAAAATAAATAAAGCCAAAATATCATTTACCAATCAATGAACTCACATCTTAATTATAAATCATGTACTTTATAGAATTTACCAAAGTCCCACTTAAATATAGCCCATCGATTTTGAGTATGTGTATGATTTTATTTTGAAACTATTTCAACATTAGTATTTCTCTCCAAATGTCATTGCCTCTAGTCATTCCCAATAAAATATTTAATATCGTTTCCAAGACTACGATTAATTTCCAAATATATAACTTTATCATTCCCCCTTTATTATATAATATGATTCACCTATCTTATAACACATACACATCAATATAAGATCCTTATGAATAAGATGAATTATCAATTAAGTCAATCCATGTACACTACGCCAAAAACATGACCTCATATTTACCAAGATCACCTCAAACAAACATGATACAAATTAGAAGTGATGATTTATGTATCAACATTTAACAAAATATAATACATAATTACTTGTACTTCAAGATTGAACTATCTATTTGATATTTGTACTCCATCTTTTCATCCTTCACTACCAAACAATTACCATTACTTTCATGCATAATACCCTCCCTCTACTTATTGACAAAACAAGTTGAAAAACCTAAGATTCACTTATTTTCATAAATAAACATAATCAATTATATTAAATAATAAATATAACAAAAAAAAAAAAAAAAAAACATTAATCTTACCAAATCATTATAATATAAGAATGCAGTATTAACTACATTAATGAGTCTCAAACAATACTTCAAATAGTAATTTGTAAATGTATTAGTGGTCTATTCAATTTAGTTATAATTTAAACTACCATAATACACCACATACACAAGATAAGACAGCATGCAAGGTAGGGTAATGGATTTCTATAACTATTCATTATTTCTATTCTTTCTATGCAATTTCCTTTAAACTACCATTATTAAAAAATTTATATAATCTTCTGTCAACCCAAAAATTCTATAAATCACAAAGCCACCAACATTCACTACAATCCACCATTAACAGAACTTTTATACTCATATATTTTGTATATATCATTGCAGTTAAACCAAAATTATTTAACTAGGCATAATCCTGTAACTCATTGAGTAGCTCTCTTCCCAATAACTGATTTGGTACAATAATCCTTGCCCAGACAGATCATTCTGACACTTAAAGAACCATCTTACTGGTTACAGGAAACCATTTGAATATAAAACTTATAAAACAGAAAAACGAATTCAATGGATTTATAACAGATTTCAAGCGAATTCTTCTCTTTCAAGACAAACCCATGAAAGCTATATCTGTGATTTATTATGTAATAAAAGGTATGCATTTTTATTTATTTACATGCAATACCAAGGGGCGCTGGCGCCTTTATTCCTATTTACAGTTGGGTGGAGCCAAATTCATGTTCAACAGAAGAACATGGAGTTGTTGTGTATGAGTTTCGGAATTTTGGGCAAGTTGAGTGCAAATGAAGAAGAAGCTTCTGCATAATGCTTTCCGCGATATGCCGCAAGATGTGCGTAATACAGGGGAGGCGGCAGTGACAGTGGCTCTTTGCTTCTCACACAAGTATAACAGAGGTCATTAATGAACATCTGCAGCTGAGCCAGAGTAAATTCATTTTCATCATACACAAGGCGATAATATGTTGGCCTGCTTTTTTCTGATTGCCCGTTGTGACTGCACATTAAGAAATTCAGCTGTTTACAGTTGGAATTTGGAGAATTTTCCACAACTGTGCCAGGAGGAACACTGCGCCATTTGTAAGTGTTGTGTTCCTCAGCGACTTCTAGTCTTGTACGGCGACTCTTCTGAGCAACAATGAAGGAAATGCGCGGCTCATATTTACCTTCATATTTGCTCACTGCTTGTTTCAGAGCAGCGATTTCTTTATTGACCGCTCGTTTCAATTGATAGTCGCTGATGCCCTGTCTGAAGAAAATGATCTTTTCTGGTAAACCCCTGTTTATGTCTCTGTATTCGTCAATAAGATCTTTGGCCATATCTGCAAGCTGATTTATATGCTGCTCTGCGGAATCTTGATATCTGATTCTGGTCAGATATCGATTGCAGGCCGGGTTATTGATGCTTCCCACAAGTGCAGCCACAGAAGGACTGTTGTCGTTACTGGATGGAAACTTCACATCGCCCCCAAATATGAAAACCTTGGAATTCCCAAACGGACTCTGCTCAAGAACGGCCTTGATTCCGCCTAATTTGGCGTTTATTTTCAGGGCTAAATTGGCCAGATACTGCGGCGACTGCTTACAGGACAGATCGCAGTATTTATTGACGTTTGCAAGCAGACAACATTGAGTAATTAACCCTATCTCTGTTTCTGCAACAAGTTTTAGGGTTTTGTATCCCGGACATTTCTCCGCTTCCATGACGCATACTAAGATTTCTAGGCCCTTCTTGTGCAGGTTTTTTAAAGTTAAGCGAAGCTTTGCGAGGTCAGAGAAGCATTCCATCGATTGATATTGGCAGAGTTGAGGTTCTTCTGCCATTTTCATTCCGATCTCTGTGCATATTTTGGCCAAGGAAGACATGAATTTTTGGATAATAGTGGAGGGCCATTGTGGAGGGGGCTGAGGATCATTGCTGAAGAATAAGAGACCCCATTTGTTGTCAATGGCCTTGCTGTCATAGACACGCCTGTTAAGCAGGTTATACTGCCCCTTTTTTTGAACAGGGGTTATTTCCTTTTCGCTTCCGAGCTTGAGCTGCGGAGGTCTGTGAACTGCAGCGCTCACAATTGATCTCTTGTTTTTAATCATTGCAATTTGAAACTGATTCCTGCAAAATTTACATAATGGGAGTAAAATAAAAATAACGCCTATTTCTCTTACAGAAATAATCAGCTTACAACACATTCATATATCTGTGTTCGAAATATTCAAGTGTTTTCATATTAAATTTACTGGTATATAAATATTTTCTAGAACAGGAAACAAAAATTCATAAAAGCAGCCAATAAAAATGTTGCAGAACTGTATATTTTAGAAAATACAGGACATAAATTGATACGTATGTTCTCAGTTCACTCCTACACTTGGATTTCCAAATTTCTTCAAAGTGATCTCAAATTTTTAATCGAATAACACTTACACTTTCACTCCATCGTCTTTCCTTATCGTGTCAAGGATTGTGTGTCCCATCTCTTCTGCAGTTGGAAATTCAATCCTTTGCAAATTTAAATTATCCTTGGCTAAAATTTCACAGAATTCTATCGGAACATAAATAGACTCATCTCCAGGTTTAAGAACCAGATCCAAACAAGGCAAAAATTGGTATCTGATAGCAGAAGTGTACTTCTTTACATGAACGAAATAGTCTATGATTCCAATATCCTTCTTTAATCCGCTACTTTCAGTAACCTCAAATTTGAGATCTCTGGTCATCTCATTCGTTAGACCATTTACTGTATATTTTTGTGCACACCTTCTATGCGTAACCCTCACTTTAAGCCCCTTCAACTTCTTCTCGGCCTTTTCTCTGTCTTCATCAGAGAAACGATCACAGTCCTTGCAAATCAAAGAACAGTTCTCCCGCAGGTAATCAATAACACAAATCTTTTGGGGAAATTTTTCCTCAATTCGAAATTGATTTCCCTTCCCTTTCTCACTGTCCTCCTTGATGCTATTCAAGGATTCGGCGAGGCCTGAAACTCAATTTAGGGGTCAAAATTTATCAGAACAACATACTTGAAATCGGAACTTTTAACTGTAAAAATGTCTGAAGCACAACGAAAATATTTAGTCTTGCTTACCTGAAGAGATTTGAAGTTGATGCTGAGTGATCAATCCTTGTTTTCCACTGAAATTTTCAGTTGCAGGCTGTATAATCTCCTCTACATTTTTCTCTGTGGGCCGATCCTCTGCCTCAACTATTCTGTATAGTTGTTGTTGGCATTCAGAATCCATATCGATTATATTTGCAAAGCTGGGTTGCGCAAATTTTATTTACAAGCTGTTTGCTTCGTGTTTTGCATCCGATTCTTCAAAACTTCTCGGTGCAATTTATAGAACACAATGTGAAATGCTTAGCAAACCAGGAAGCCAGATGGTCTCGAATTGAGCAGTCTATCTACTTTCCATTGACGATTTAGTTTATCTTCCTTTCACCGCCATTTTATCCATTTTATATATTGTTGATTGATTCTATTCATATTCTCTTCATATTATTATGATTATTAATTATACTGTGATAAGAGAATATGAAAAGAATTATTCTATTCAATAATGTTATGTTGGTGTATGGTTTCTTTCCTTTATAAAACATTGTATTTAAATATTTATATGCAGTTTAAATTTTGGTCCTTAATCAAGAGGAAATCCAAGAGTTATTTGAATATTGAATATTTGTGGATTTAATTTTTAAATATTTTGATACAAAAAATATTACATAATTAAATCTAAAAATATTTATCATTTAATATATTTTTTTTTTTCAATAAAAGTGGATTATTTCACTAAACTTTTTTACTAATATTTTTTTTTTAAATTTATTACACAAGATTCAAAGAGCATACCAGAGGAAAGAACCCTAGGAAGAAAACCTCCGGTCACAACTCATAAAATAAACCTATAGTATCTAGCAGATCAATTTATACACCCCATGCAAAACCACATACAAAATGCGGTCACAACACATATAATATCAGTTTTACATAGAGACCATATAATTTTCAAATGTAGACTCCACAGTTTCTTTCAATGGAAGAAGACAGAATTTTTCAAAGCCCTGTGCCAAATCCCATGAGCCAAAAACCTTCCTGCCAAAAAAGAAAGTATCAAAAAACCTTTGAAAGAACACTATTGTATCAAATACCATGAGCTCGAACACTCCTCCAAACAACGAACATGAATACTTGAAATGAAAGGGGAAAGCGGGAATAATTATCATCATAAAATTTTACATCAACATTACTCAAGAAAATCACATAACTATTGCTGCAAACCTTCCCATACCCTAGAAGGAATTTCCTCAAAACCCACATCTCGCTGATTAGCATTGCTATCAATGGCTAGATTTGCCAAATAATCTGCAATCTTATTAATTTCTCTGTAACAATGGGATAACAAGAAGATTCAAACAATTCTAATTTTTGTAAAATTAGATAAAGTATATACTGCAAATTCCAACAATTTGATTTCTTTTTCATAACACATTGAATAATCACCATAGAATCACCTTCAATTATTAAGTCCTTAATTCCCAAAGAGATTGCCATATCCAATCCAAAAGACAAAGCATGAAATTCCGCATAATTGTTAGTTTTAAAACCAATAGCATGACACTTAGCTCAAATAAAATTTGCATTGTGATCATAAATTACCATGCCTATCCCAGCCGGCCCAGGGTTACCATGAGAGGCCCCATCAAAATTTAGTTTAAAGTGCCCTTGTGGAGGAGGTTTCCATCTAGCAGAGCATCTCTTACCTATTGCATCATTCTTCTTTAAAATTGAACCATGAGAGGGTAAAACCGACAACATCTTCCAAGCTCTAGTAACTCTACTATCCCAGTGCGAAAAGGAAGTAAGATTGTCCAAATTCTTATAAATAAACGACAAAGCAACCTCAGAGATTGAAGACTCAATTTTTTAATAGAACCTCAGACACAGGAAAACTTGTTTTTTTAAATATCCTATTGTTTCGCTCTAGCCAAATATTCCAAATCACAATAGATGGAGCTATGATCCAAAGGCATGCATAAAAAGATGAGGCAAACATAAAGGGCCAAGATCTAAAATGGGAAATGAGATCCTTACCAATAACAAAGGATATATTTAACTTCTCAAACAACCATTGCCAACATTCATAAGCATAATCACAATGTAGGAACAAGTGTGAAGAAGATTCCAAATTTTTGTTACAGAGGACATAAGGAAAAACAACAGTAATACCAAGCCTATCAAGTCTCATACCTGTAAGGACTCTATCCTGAACTGCCAACCAAGCAAAGGCTCTAGCTTTAGGAAGACAAGCCGAATGCCAAAACAACTTATAAGGCCAGGATGATAAATCTTTAGCAACCATAAGAGAGTTGTAACCATCTTTAACAGTGTACTTACCAGAAATATTCTTTGTCCAAATAAGTTCATCCTCAAAATCAGAAAGAAATACAATTATATCCCCCAAAATCTTCTCAAAATCTAATTTCATACTTTGATCAACATCTAAGAAATCAATCGACTTCCATCTAGCTAGCTTAAGGGGTCCACTAGTCACAATTTCAAAATAATCTGCTACAAAAACACCCCAAAGGGAGGAAAAAATAGTGATCAGAGGAGACCAATCCCTAATATTCACCAAAGGTGTGTATCCATTCCATACTTCATCCCAAAATCTGACCTTTCTACCATTGTGAACAATCCATGAGAGATGAGGCAAAATAACTGATCTACATTTACAAAGGAAATTCCAAATGGCAGAACCCGAAGGCAAATTTGAGACTTAAAAAATGTACTCTCTCGGTCCATTATTTAAATATTTGGCAAACATAATCTGTGCCCATAAGGAGCTAGGCTTGTCATATAAATTCCAAACCAGCTTAGCACCTAAGGCTAAATTCTAATTCTCTAGACTCCAAATTCCTGTTCCCCCAAGTTCCTTAGGCAAGCATACCTTATCCCACACAACTAAAGGGAATTTTTTCTTGCCATCTTTATTATTGTTTCAAAGAAAATCTCTAAGGGTATCCTGTAAACTAATAATAACTGCTTTTGGAGACTTCAAAACAGACATGAGCTATATGGGAACGATATTCAAAACAGACTTGATGAGAACAATTTTACCCGCCAAAGTTAACCATCTATGGTTCCATGAGAGAATTCTTTTAGAAATGACTGAAATAATCTTATCCCAAAAACCAATCTTATCCTGTTTAACAAAGAAAGGAATCCCAAGGTAAGTACATAGAAGATTTCCAGTCTCAAATCCTCAAAAGAATTGCAACCTATGTTGAACCAGTTGTGATGTATTAAGGAAGAAAATATTTGATTTATCACCATTCACTTTCCTACTAGAAAACAATGCATAATTTTGTATTATTCCTTTAATCACTTTTGCCTCAACTAACGAAGCATGTCCAAATAACAGAGTATCATCTGCAAAGAGACGATGAGAAATACTTTGGGGAATATTATGAATCCTTATACCTTTCCAAAGCCCCCCCACTTTAGCAGCCCTAATAGCCCAACTAAAGGTTTCAGCTAGGAGAATAAACAAAAAGGGAGAAAGGGGATCGCCCTGTCTCAAACCCCTGGTGGAAGTGAAAAAACCACAAGGAGAGTTCCATTAATTAAAACTGAGAATCTTGCAAAAGAAATACTTGCACGAATCCATTTGACCCAGGCTTTGGAAAAACCTAACTTCTCAAGAACAGCACATAAAGCCCCCCACTCTACTCTATCATAAGCCTTCATCATGTCTAGTTTAAGTATCATGGTCGGGGTTCTTTGGGTGGAAATAGAATGAAGCACCTCATGTGATACAATTGCACCTTTTGTCGTCTCCCTTCCAAAAACAAAACCACCTTGCTCCAATGAAATGATCCTAGGTAGAATTTTTGCCAACCTAAGGAAAATTGCCTTCATAAATATCTTATACAAAGTGTTACATAAAGCAATGGGGCGGAAGTCAGCAAAAGTCTTAGTATCCTCTTTTTTAGGAATAATTGCAATCATTGTAGTATTAAGTTCTTTTAAAACAGACCTATTTCTCCTAGCTTCCTCGAGAGCCAATAAAACATCATTTCCCACAAAATCCCAACATTTCTGAAAAAATAAAGGAGTAAAACCATCTGGTCCCGGAGCTTTATTCGGATTCATGGAAAAGACAACACTCTTAACTTCTTCTAAGGAAAAGGGAGACATCAACATCTTATTGTCTTCCAAAGATACTAAAGGAGGAATATTAGATATAATATTATTGCTGAGATTTCCATTTTTCGAAGATAATAATGACTTAAAAAACCTAACTGCCTCTGAAGCAATATCCACTGGCTCTGTCAATAAATTCCTATTCTGAAACCGAATACAAGATATCCTATTCTTACATCTTTTAATCTTAGTTGAAGAATGAAAACATTTTGTGTTCTTATCACCATCTGAAAGCCATAACTCTCTAGATTTATGTCTCCAATAGATTTCCTCTCTAGCTAACACCTCCTCAAGCTGTAAGTTTAGTGAATTCAATTCATCAAAAACTTGTGGCACCATACCACGTTGAAGCACATTAGTATTAAGACACTCAATCATATCTTGAATCCTTTGTTTCTCCTGAAAAATGTTCTTAAAATGCGAGATATTCCATTCCCTAATATTCAATTTCAAATAACTTAACTTCTTAGAAATCTGAAACATACAGGACCCAAAACAGAAAAGAGTAGAATTCCACCATTTCATAAGTAGAGGCAAAAAGGAATAATCCCTAAACCACATGGGCTCAAATTTAAATGGAGACTTAAAAGAAGCCCTATCCTCAATAACTGATAGGGAAATTGGAAAATGATCAAAACCCGAGATTGGTAGAATTGAGGAAAAGAATTCAAAATCTGAATCAATCCAATTCTCAGATAACAAAAACTGATCTAATCTCTCAGCAATCTGAGAAAAATCCCTTCTCATGTTTGTCCATGTGAAAACCCCATTCTGAGACTTACAATAAAAAAGGCTCATATCAGACATGAAATCTCCAAAGTCATCCATAATCTTTTTATTAGGGAAAACACCTCCTGTTTTCTCATCTAAATCAGTGATAGCATTAAAATCACCCCCAAAGATAATAAAGGAACCATGTCTTAAGGGAGAAGAAATCCTCTTTAATTCACCCCATAACTTACTCTTCCCTTGAATTCCTGACGGAGCATAAATATTAAAAAGCTAGAATTTAACCTTCAAAATCTTGCTTATAAATAAAGTCAACATCCAATTTGTAGCAGATGGCACTAACTGCACCTCAATATTATAATTATCCAAAGCAGTGCCAAACCTTTGGAAGCACCACAAGAAGGAGAAGAAAGAAAATTTCACCTTCTCCAAGATGAAAAAACCAAATCAGCAGACTCCTTTGACAACTTTGTTTCTTACAACATAAAAATATCACACTTAAATAAGTCCATCTGGGACTTAATTAAGTGTCTCTTGTTAGGGGAATTTAAGCCCCTAACATTCCAAGAAATAATTCTCATTGTCCTTGAGGGGAGGCTGAAGCTCCCCTCTTCCCATTAGTCAGAGAATTTTTGCTTCCCCAAAGCAACCTTGCAAATTACGTTTCACAGCCCCTGACCTTGTCACAGGAGGACTAGTCATAGATCTTTTACTCCTCTTTCTTTTTACACTTACAGGAGCTAGGCATGTTTTCTTAGGCCTACCAAGAGAGACTGAACACCTCCCTTGCCCACTAGCAGGAGAAACGGACAAAGTCTTTTGAATTCCAGCATCAATTTCTATTTGAGTCTTAAGATTATTTGGAGGCCTACCTCTCCCAGGAGAAACCATTGATGGTGAAAAAACCAGAGTTGTTTGGACAATTGGTAAACTCTTGCATGACTTTGGAGAAGCCAAGATAATTGGATTATCTTCAAAACCCAATTCTATTGCAGCCAAAACTGCAAAAGGATTAGCAGATTCAGAAATTGGAAGGGTCAAGTTTATTACCCCCAAATCATTCTCAATTGAACAAAAAACTCTATTAGTAATACCCTCATCCATCTGATGTGCATGATTGTTAAAAATATCATTTACTTGTCGAACCATATTCTCATCTGGCATAATAATTGGGACAACCTCTAACGGATTACTATTCCCTAAGGAAGATTCATTAGCCATATTAATTTCAATATTCAGAGGGGAATTATTAGACACCAAATTCTTAATTTCCTGAACTAAAGAAGCATCATTAGGAAGACCTATGGCAGGTACCTGTTTAATAGTTTCTATATCAATCACTACATTTTTATCTAAATTCACAATCTTTGAAGAATCAAAAACCTCCTTATGAGTGCATGAAGGCAAGTTGTCATCCTTACCTTTTATGTGATTATTTGGCATCTTAGGGAAATCTATTGTCAATGAATGATCTACTTCATTTATCAAGGGATTACCATCCATCACTATACCCCCATTATTAGAAAATGTCTTTAGAAAAGATGAAAGTGAGACCGAACTCGAAGTGTGATCATTTGGTTTCCCAGAACTACGACACAATGGATTATTTTCAAGATTAATGTGACCTGTTTCTACCAATTTATGCTAAGAGACATTTCCACATCCTTCAACCGAAGGTCCCACCGACAAACTATCTTTATTAAGGGATTTAGGGACAGAGCCAACAACCTGCTAGTTTTCTTAAAATCCATAAGTAACGAAGCATCCAAAAGTAAAGGAGACTTAAGAAGCTCTGTATCTAATTTCTCAATTAACTGGCACCAAATACCATCACGAGACTTGATATTACAAGTATGGGGGCAAACATTGTTAGGGTTAATAAGAACACAAATTTTTACCAGAACCTCCCCCTCCACAAAGCCCATTTTAGATGTTAAAAAAGTTCCAATAGTATTTCCAATTTGCTCAAGAACATCCGGATCCATAAATTCAAAAGGAATTTTTGGTAAACCAAACCAAAAAGGAATAAGTTTCAAACTAGACCAAGCAGGAACAAAAAAAGGTTTCCAAGCTGCAACTAAAATTAAATGTTTTCCAAACCAATGATGCGAAGTTCTTAATACCTCATCTCTGAAAGAAGGAGAATCAAAGACAATAATAAAAGCATTCGCAGACAATAATTGAAAATAATGCATATCCCCCCATCTTTTCTGCAATTTATGATAAAGCTTTAACAAACTAATTTGATCACCCCAAATTTCCCCAGAAATAGCATTTGAATGCAAACAATTTGCTTTCTGATCGACATAGGAACCCAAAATATCAATACAAGGGATAGGAGCCCAAACCTGTGATGAAGAAACCACCGGCGGAATAGGATCGGTAGGTATCTTACTTGCCTTTTTTGGACTAGCTTCCTTGAGGTTCACATTTACCTTATTTCCCACCTGCTGTGAAGAAACAAAAACCCTAGCCACAGTCTCCTTATTTGCCAAGCCAACGACCCTAGCAAACGTTCGCTGATTTCCCAGATCCAAAGACCATTTCCCCAAAAAACCCTTCAATTGCTTCTCAGAATTCCCTTGATTCTCACCATTATTAAAACGCCCTCTAGTGAATCTCCTACCATTGTTATTCTGCCTCCATGCCACTCTATGTGTGTTCCGAAAGAAGCCTTGAAAGTATTTTGAAACTGGCCGAAAAACTTTGTTATTTCCGCTCCGGTTTACCTATATCGCCATGTCCTTCCATCTGTCGTTCATGTAGACCCATTGTGGAACATGAGGCAGGTCTTTCCAACCCACATCCGCCCATGAACCCAAATGCCTTCTATCGGCCATGACTGTATTCATTTACTGAAGTTTGTAACCCTAAATATTTGTTATTGTTGCAGGAAGGAAACACAAGAGATTCAGAAATAAGCAAGTTGAGAAGGCAAGGGCTATCGCCAAGTCTCCGCGCACTCTACTATTCCTCTTTTTATTACAAGGAGCGGGAAAGGAATCGCAAGTCCACTACAACAGAAAAGATGATGCGACTTCCATCCACTTTGTTTTTTTCCATGTCCGACAAATTATCATCTGACCCTTGGATCAAAAAAAAAAAAAATGGCTCTGCGAATTTGCACAACTTTACAGAATCTAGGGCACCGCGAAGTTGGATCACAAAAGGAAAACCAAGAAAAGTAAATCCCTATGGTCTGATCCACAAGCAAGCCATAAGGAAATCATCACAATAGATGTCACCAACGGGTTCCAAAACTGTTCAGGTGCCAAACCCTAACTGTCGATTATTCACTCCGTTGAACTCCTTGGAATAGCCTGGCAGACGGTTCTATTTATTGTACTGTGGCCGAGCTTAAACTGTATAGCGGCAAAGACTTTTTCAATTTCACCAATTCCTGTGACGCATTACAAGGTGATGACGCCCAAATCTATTGAAATTATGTTCCGATCTATTATTATCCGCCTCCAATTTCAATGCATTATTGGTTAAGACAGGCGATATATATAACCTTACATGCACATCGATTGTTTAATGCAGAGCGACGTATATATTTATCATTTAATATTATAGATTCCTTAGATTTAATATTTATATAAGAATAGTTTATTTTTTAGATGTTCATAAGAATTGTTTCTCTAGAGGAGAGACTATATTCAACTTCTTTGAAGATTTAACACATTATTCTAAAGATAGATCATATATAGGTCCTACATAATTCAAGGTGATGGAAAAGATAATTCAATAAAATAATATTATTTTTATTTTCTCAAATTTGCAATATTTAAAAAATTAGATTTTAAATAGGAATTTTTATTATGTCAATAGGCATAACTGTACAATGGCAAAGGCTTTCTTATATGTGTACAACAAACAAACAAGTTTGATGCAAATGAATTCATCTTTTTGGAAGATTTGACAACATTTAAAGTAAAATGTCCAGTGCAAAAAATTGTTATTAAGAAAAAGAGCTAATGGCTACACTATGATTGTTTTCTATTATTTAATTTAATTTTTAAAATTTGATAGCTATGGGTGTATTTTACACATATTTTAAAAAATATTGGTATGTTAGTAAATATTTTAACTAGAATGGTAGGATTCTAGTATGAAATAGTTGCATGACCTTTTTTTGGGTTTCAAATTCACAACAAAATTTATAGTCTAAATAGGTTGAACAATTGAACACATTGTTGATGAGGTGTTGAGTGAGATGATGAATCATGGTTAGACATAAAAGTGCATTAATCACTGAAATTAATTACTAGAAGACTGTTAGGTTAGTCATATATGTGATTGCATGTACCCAACCATAATACATATTTTAAAAAGTATTTGTAGTCTAAAACAATAGTTCAAATGAGTATATCAATAAATTGATACTAATAATTAGTTTTTTGTGGTGAATATAATAGACTTAAAGCATAAAATTGTTTATGAATTTAGTTTTAAAATATTTGATTATACAATTAAATCCAAAAATATTTAATATCTAATATCATACTATAAAAATTTAATATTTTTACAAGAATAATTTACTTAATTTTAGATGTTCCAAAGAATTGTCTATCTAGAAGAGAAATGATATTCAAAATAATATTCTAAAGATATATATATATATATATATATATATATGTCCTACAAAATCCAAATCTATGGAAATACCAATAAAAAGTAATTTAATAAAAAATATTATTTTTATCCTTTCATAATTTTAAAGAAATGGAAGAAGTTAAGATATTTTAAAATAGGATGGTAGGAATCTAGTATGACCCCTTTTAATTTTATTTTTTTTGGTTTCAAAGTCACAATAAAATTTACAATCTAAATTGGTTGAGCAATTGAATAAATTGTTGATAAGGTGTTGTGTGAAAAGATAAATCATGGTTAAACACAAAAAGTACATTCATTATTAATGAAATAAGTTACTAGAAGAGTGTTAAGGTGGTCATATATGTGATTGCATACCTAACAAAATAGATATTAAAAAAAAGGTGGCAAAAAATATAGCTCAAAAGAATATCTAGGTAAATTGATACTAATAATTAGTTTCTTTGGTTGAAGCATAAAGATGTGTCTTATTTTTTTTATTTTTAATGTGTCTTTCTTTCTTTTTTTTTTTTTTTTGGTTAAAATGGGTTGTCCAAATATTGAATAATAGTTTTTTTTTTTGTTTTTTTTGGTTCTTACAAGAAGAAAATTATTAAGATCTTAAAGATGCTATAAACTAACTTTGTCATCCTTTTTTAGGAATCGATATAATTTAAAAATGTAATATTCATTTTCTTAAAAAAAAATATTTTATAAAAAATGTGCAATTAATATCTATATTATTAAATTGAGAAGCTTCTCACAGAGAAATTTAATAGCAAGTTGAAAGTGACAATTAGAGTGAAAAAAAACTAAAATAAAGTAAATTTAGAAATTATTTTAGTTAAATATGTCTTTCAAAGGAGTACTTTTAGAAAGAGAGGGCATTCTAAACATTTTTATATGAAACCCTTGTTTATTTAGATGATTAAACAAAGTTCACTACATAGAATGAAAACCTTTTTGGTCATTAGTTTGTGGATGAAAATTTATCTAATTGGCCAAGTGGATTTATACGGAGTTCAACATTGTGCTAAGTATCGGTGTCATTTGAATATGCAGGGTTTCGTTATGAGTTGTAGAGTTTTTTGTTGGATAATTGATATAACATTTTTCACAATTACCTTTATTGATTAAAGTTTTAAGTTTAGACCAAATATCTAATCATTTGTATATGCAAATCTCGGCATAATAAAGAGGAGCTCACCACTTTAGACATTATTGAAATATTGGTACAAGAATCTATATGATGTGCATAATACTATAGCCAAAACATGGGTATGTGCAAGATCATGGTAGGCCAAACTAGGCCCTTAAGTGGCGATGAAAATTCAGAAAAATAGAGTTTAACAACTTGGCATGAAAATTTGAATAGGTTATGAACATAATTTGGAAAATGCGTAAGAATATAATTTCTCGCAAATTTAATTTAGTTTCTAAGATACTAGTTTTTTTCTAAAACAAATTAAATCTATTTGGTTAAAATTTAAAATTTCAATGTAGTAGTACTAAATTTTTAGGAAAACAGATAAAAATTGGTGTATGTCTAACCAACCTAAGTACAAGAAAAACATACTATCTTTTTATACCACTTTAAATATAAGTAGAGAACTCATGCCTAGATGTGACACATATTTATTGTATTTTTTTGCTAAGTAAATAACTAGTTATGAATTTTTTACTATAGCTTTTTAAAAATGGGTATGTGCAAGATCAGGGGGGGCCAAAAAGTGGCAATAGAGAAAAAAATGTGCTTTCAACCTTTCCAAACACGCTAAAATCCGCTTTGACTTTTTGTTTGGGTCGGGCGAAATTTGAATTTGGTTTGGTAATACCAAACCAAATCGGATATCCGATTTGTGATGTCACCATTGTGATGTCACTAGTGTGATATCATACTTTTCAAATCGGATATCCAATTTTATCAACATAAAAAATATAGTTTAGTAAAATGGCCATAACTTTTGCGTTTCTTATCGAAATTTTGATTTTTATAGGCGTTGGAAAGGTAATTCATAGACCTATGAAATGGATGAGGTAGTTTGATGATGTTATAGACCAAAAATTAATTATAATCATTTAAATTTAGTCCTTCAATTTTTAAACTTTAAATACTCATAAATTTTGCATAGAAAGTCTTGTTTTTTTTTTTTCCTATCACCTCATTTATTTATCACTTGTCTATCTATACTTATATAATATATTTTATATATCTCTTTGTTCTCTACTTATGTCACTTATTTTCTCATTCCATGTAGATAAATAAATTCCCAAGTTACATGCATCTCTGCATATATCTCCATCTTTCTATTCATATCTCTTCCTCTCCCACTCCATTATTGTCACTCCTTATTTCTATATTTCTCTCTAATAATCTCTCTTCTCTCTATTTATCTCCCTCCTTTATCTTATCCTACCTATACTTATATATTACTTGTCTCTATCACCTCCTTTCTCTCCCTATCTTGTCCCCTCCCTCTCTATATCCCTATAGATCTATCTTCATGTATATTTATATTTCATTATCTCTAAATCTCACTTATTCACTCCATCTCTGGGTAAGTGCACAAAGATGGTGGTCAAAAAAGGGGGTATAAGTGGACACTTTTTTTCTGAAATCAGGTGAACCTGAACTTGGAGGCAAAATTTGAAAGTCATCCACTCAAGATATGAAGATAATCAAAGAACAAATATTGTAGTACTCTGAATCTAGTTTCCAAACTACTAAACTTTTTCAAAATTGTATAAGATTAAGAGGGTCAAATCCTTCACGCACAAAAAACAAACCTTGATTTTTTCAGAAAAACATAACATAGTGTCTGACGTGCACATCAAAAAAGTCATATTTAGATTTAGTATTTTGACAAATTCTTTGGCAGAAAGATAGTTAAGAGTGAGCACTAGAAGATGTGTATTTTTTTGTAATTTTATGTTGAGTTTTTTTTATTTTAATGATTTTTTCGATAGAGCACATCCTCAAAATTAGGTACCTATTCATGCACGAAGCATAAGTTGCACTAAAAAAATTGAAAAATGCAATTTTTTTTTTTAAATTGTAAAGAATCAAGTTGACTGCAATAATATATGATTTTTTTTAAATTTGGATAATTATATCAAAAGTTATTAAAAAAATGGTGCACGTATGTCTGTGAGAATAATGGAGACAATGGTAAAAGAAATTCAATAATAATATGTTATTGTTGTTCAAATTTTTAAAAAAATATATGGTTAGAAAGCTCAGAAGATGGGTGAAAATATGGTGGAAATTTTAGAAATACCCACTTGATGATGTGTAAACCTAATGATGAAAAAGTCGAGAAACCAAGTTGATAAAATAAAACATGCCAAAAAGGAGGGAAATCAAACTTCCAAACCGTAGCTTTGTCATCCAGGCCTATTTCCAAGCCTAAACAGACAAAAGCGCGTATGAGGTACCTATGGTATAAAAAGCGCGTACAAGGTACTTATGGTGTAAGAAGCATGTACGTTCTATGTTAACTATAAAAAGCGCGTACACGCTATTTTTACTATAAAAAGCGTGTATGCATTATTTGTACTATAAAAAGCGCGTACGCGCTATTTGTACTATAAAAAGTGCGTATGTGCTATTTTTACTATAAATAGCGCATATGGGCTAAGTTTGTTTAAATTTTGGGAGTGTGTATAATATGCTATTGTATATATATATATATATATAATATGTGTATATACATATAATATATAATTTATATATAATATACTAAATATATATACACACATATGTGTGTATGTATGTGCATTGTCTCCCTCTCTCCCCCTCTCAAGCGTGTACAAGGTGCCTCTCTCTCTCTCTCTCTCTCTCTCTCTCTCTCTCTCCTCTCTCTCTCTCTCTCTCTCTCTCTCTCTCTCTCTCTCCCTCCCCTCTCTCTCTCCCTCCCTCTCCCTCTCCCCTTCTCCCTTCCTCCATACCCCATCTCTCTCTCTCTCTCTCTCTCTCTCTCTCTCTCTCTCTCTCTCTCTCTCTCTCTCTCTCTCTCTCTCTCTCTCTCTCTCTCTCCCTCCCTCCCTCCCTCCCTCCCCTCTCTCTTCCTCTCCCTCCAATATATCTTCTTTTTGTTTGCATATATATAAGGTGATAAGAAGATTGACAAGGTGGTCAATTTTCTTTTTTTTTTTAAAGAAGATAGGATATAAAGTAGAACATTTGAAGAAAATGAATGTATTGGTTGGATAATATTTATGGGTCATATGGTGTACTAAGGGGTCATATGGTGTATTATGACCCCTTAGGTGTCGTTATGGGTCATATGGTGTTCTATGATCCCTTAGGACACCATATGACCCCTTAGGACTCCATATGGTGTCGTTATGGGTCATATGGTGTCCTAAAGGGGCATATGGTATTTTATGACCCCTTAGGATACCATATGATCCCTTACATGTCATTAGAGGTCATATTGTTTCCTAAGAGGTCATATGGTGTCCTATGACCCCTTAGGACACCCCTTAACACACCATATGACCCATAACGACACCATATGGTGTCCTAAGGGGTCATAGGATGTCATATGACCCCTCAGGACACCATACAACCCATAACAACACCATATGGTGTCCTAAAGGGTCATTTGGTGTTTTATGACCCCTTAGGACACTATTTGGCATCATTATAGGTCCTATGGTGTGCTAAGGGATCATATAGTGTCCTATGAGCCCTTAGGATACCATATGACCCCTTAAATGTTGTTAGGGGGCGTATTGTGTTCTAAGGGTCATATGGTGTCCTATGAGCCATTAGGATACCATATGGTATCGTTATGTGTCTTATGTTGTCGTATGACCCCTAGGACACCTTATGATCACTTAGGACACCATATGGTGTCATTAGGGGTCATATGGTGTCCTAAGGGGTCATATGGTCTCCTACGACCCCTTAAGACACTATTTGACCCCTTAGGACTCCATATGGTGTCATTATGGGTTGTATGGTGTCCTAAGAGGTCATATAGTGTTTTATGACCCCTTAGGACACCATTTGGTGTCATTATGGGTTGTTGCATGGTGTGTTAAGGGGTTATATGGTGTCTTATGACCCCTTAGGACTCCATATGACCTCTTACGCATCGTTATGGGTCATATGGTGTCCTAATAGGTCATATGGTATTCTTTGATCCCTTAGGACACCATATGATCCCTTAGGACTCCATATGGTGTCATTATGGGTTGTATGGTTTCCTAAAGGGTCACATGGTATTCTATGACCTCTTAGGACACCATATGATCCCTTAGGTGTCATTAGAGGTCATATTATTTCCTAAGAGGTCATATGGTGTCCTATGACCCCTTAGGACACCATATGACCTCTTAGGACACCATACGACCCATAACCACATCATATGGTGTCCTAAGGGGTTATAGGATGCCATATGACCCCTCAAGATACCATACGACCCATAACAACACCATATGGTGCCCTAAAGGGTCATATAGTGTTCTATGACCCCTTAGGATACTATTTGGCATCATTATAGGTCCTATGGTGTTCTAATGGATCATATAATGTCATATGACCCGTTAGGATACCATATGACCCCTTAGATGTTGTTAGGGGTCATATTGTGTTCTAAGGGTCATATGGTGTCCTATGAGCCATCAGGACATCATATGGTATTGTTATGTGTCTTATGTTGTCGCATGACCCTTAGGACACCTTATGACCACTTAGGACACCATATGGTGTCATATAGTGTTGTAAGGGGTCATATGGTCTCCTACAACCCTTTAGGACACTATTTGACCCCTTAAGACTCCATATGGTGTCGTTATCGGTCATATGCTGTCCTAAGAGGTCATATAGTGTTTTATGACCCCTTAGGATACCATTTGGTGTCATTATGGGTCGTATGGTGTACTAAGGGGTCATATGGTGTCTTATGACCCCTAGGACTCCATATGACCTCTTATGTGTCGTTATGGGTCATACGGTGTCCTAAGGAGTCATATGGTGTCCTATGACCCCTTAGGACACATGCATGGATCCCTAGGATACCATATGATGCTTGAGAATACCTTTTGACCCTAGAGAGGGAGAGAGGGGGAGGAGAGGGAGGCAATGGGAGAGAGATGGACCTAAGAGAGGAGGAGAGTGAGATAGAGAGATAGATACTGAGAGGGAGAGACAAGAGATAAAAGAGAGAGAGAGAGAGAGATGAGAGAGAGAGAGAGAGAGAGAGAGAGAGAGAGAGAGAGAGAGAGAGAGAGAGAGAGAGGTGGATAGAGGGATAGAGAGAGAAAGAGAGACCTAAGAGGTGAAGGGGGGAAAGGTGAGAGAGAGAGAAAGAGAGGGTCAGAGATAGAGAGAGTCTGAGTGAGAGGGAGGAAGGGGTGGAAGGATATTACAAGAGACTAGAGAGAAAGAGGTGTGAAGAAAGGGAGAGATGGAGAGAGTGAGAAAGAGAGGTAATGAGAAAGGGAGAGAGGGAGGGAGAGGGGAAAGGGAGAGAATGAGAGAGAGACACTTGAGAGAAGGAGAGAGTGAGATAGAGAGAATGAGGATGAGAGGGAGAGACTTAAGAGATAAATAATGGGGGAGAGAGAGAGAGAGAGAGAGAGAGAGAGAGAGAGAGACTTAAGTGAAAAATAGAAAGGGAGGTGGGGAGGTAGGGAGAGAGTGGGAAAGAGATACACTTGACGGAGGAGCAGAGTGAGATAGAGAGATAGAGAGGCAGATAGGGAGAGAGACTTAAGAGAGAAAGAATGTGTGTGTGTGTGTGTGTGTGTGTGTGTGTGAGAGAGAGAGAGAGAGAGAGAGAGAGAGAGAGAGAGAGAGAGAGAGAGAGAGAGAGTTGATAGAAGAGGAGAGATATTTGAGAGAGGGAGAGAAACTTGATAGAGATATTTGAGAGAGGGAGAGAAAGAGAGGGATATATGAAAGAGAGAAAGAGGGTGAGGGAGATGAGAAAGAGACAGAGAGATACCTGAGAGAGGGAAGATAGTAGAGAGGGAGATGCCTAAGAGACAAAAAGGTAGGGGTTAAGGAAGAGAGAGAGGGAATGTAGGGAAGTGATGAGAGACATAATGCTGATATGAGCATGCTGATTACTGGAATTTGACTAAGTCTGAAATTTATAAGAATACTCAAAAAACTAGAATCTCCATTATAACTCTGAGAGATCTGGAACCACTCTCAAACATCCTGAAAGTATATACATAAAATATAACTTAAATGTTATATTTTATGTATATATCCTACTGAAAAACCTAATGGAATGCTAAGTGAATTGCATTTTATTGACAGATAGAACCACGTACGTGGTTTTAGTTTTTAAACCACATACACGGTTAGTATTCTTTAAACCGCGTACGCGGATAGTATGTTTTAAACTTCACACATGGTTTAGCTTTGGTTAGGCTTGGCAAAACGAGCCTAAATGCATACGGGGTTCTTTAAATTTGAAATACCCCGTACGCGTTTTGGTGTTTTTCATGTGTTTTTTTTGGTGTGTCCACTTTTCTGACCACCATCTTTGTGCACTTACCCCTCTCCCTCCATTTATCTTACTCTCTCTATCATGTTCTATCCATATCTATCTCTATCCCCATCTTCACATCTCCATCTCTTTCCCTATCAATATCTCTTTTTATATGTTCCTCTATCTTTATATATATTCCTCTATACATGATTAATCTACTTCTCTATCTCTTCCTCTATCGCCCTCTTGAAGTATCTTTCCCTTTCTCTACTTTTATCTCTTTATTTACTCGATCTTTATATATCTTTTGCTTTCTCCCCACATCCTTCTCTATAGTGCTTTTATATATCTCTATATCTTCCTCTTTTTCTCTCTCCCTCTCTATCTATCCCTATCTATAATCTCTATCTCTCTTTCTCACTCTTTTTCACTATCTATATATCTCTATCTATCGATATTTCTCTTCCTTTATATCTCTCTATCTCTTCCTTTTTTATCTCTCTTTACCCCTCTCTGTCCATTTTTCTCCATCTCTTCATATATTTATCTTTGTCTTTACCTCTCTCTTTGTCTATATCTATTCACCTCCCTCTCCCTTTATCTTCATCTTTTATCTCTATCTTCCTCTCTCCTTTTCAATATCTAGATATGTCTACCTCTTTCTATCCATCCTTGTCCTTTAGTTTTTCTCCCTCTCACTTCATACTCCTTAATATCTATATCTTTATTTATGTCCTTGTCCTTTAGTTCTTTTCCCTCTCTTTAGTTCTTCATCTCTCTTCACCTTTATTTATCTCCTTATTTGAAAATTAGTATAAATGGTCTCCTAAGGGGTTATATCGTGTCCTAAGGGGTCATAGAACATCATATGACCCCTTAGGACACAATATGACCCCTAACGACACCATATGGTCTCTTAAGGGGTCATATGGTGTCATAAGGGGTCATAAAACACCATATGACCCCTTAAGACACAATAAGACCCCTAATGACACCATATGGTGTCCTAAGGGGTCATAAGACACCAAATGACCCCTTAGGACACCATACAACCCCTAATGACACAATGTGGCATCCTAAAGGGTCATATTGTGTCCTAAGGGGTCATAGGACACCATATGACCCCTTAGGACACAATATGACCCTTTAGGATGCCACATTGTGTCATTAGGGGTTGTATGGTGTCCTAAGGGGTCATTTGGTGTCTTATGACCCCTTAGGACACCATATGGTGTCATTAGGGGTCTTATTGTGTCTTAAGGGGTCATATGGTGTTTTATGACCCCTTATACGACCCATAGCAACTTATAGTGTCCCAAGGGGTCATATGGTGTCTTAAGGGGTCAAAGAATGCCATATGACCAATTAGGACACAATATGATCCATGACGACACCTAAGGGGTCATATAGTGTCATAAGGGGTCATAGGACACCATATGACCCCTTATAACACCATACAATCCATTACAACACCATATGGTGTCCTAAGGGGTCATATAACACCATATGACCCCTTATAACACAAGAAGACCCATAACGACACGATATGGTGTCCTTAGGGGTCATCTGGTGTTAGGAGACACCATATGACCTCTTAGGACACAATATGACCCCTAACGATACCTAAGGGGTCATATTGTGCCCTAAGGGGTTATATGATGTCTTAGGAACCTTTAGGACATAATATGACCCCTTAGCACACCATACAACCCCTAATGACACCATATGGTGTTCTAAGGGGTCATAGGACACCATATGACCCGTTACGACACAATATGACCCCTAACAACACCTAAGGGGTCATAGTGTGTCCTAAGGGGTCATAGGACACCATATGACCCCTAACGACACTATATGGTGTCTTAAGGGGTCATATTGTGTCCTAAGGGTTCATAGGAGACCATATGACCTGTAATGACACAAATGACAACTAACAATATCTAAGGGGTCATATGGTGTTCTAAGGGGTCATAGGACACCATATGACCCCTTATCACACCATACAATCCCTAATGACACCATATGGTATCCTAAGGGGTCATAGAACACCATATGACCCCTTAGGACACCATACGATGCATATTGATACTATATGGTGTCCTAAGGGGTCATAGGACACCATATGACCCCTTAGGAGACCATATGACCCATAACAACATAATATGGTGTCCTAGAGGGTCATAGAACACCATACGACCCCTTAGAACACCATACGACCCATAACGATGTCGTCTAGTGTCTTAAGGGGTCATAACACATAATATTACCCCTTAGGACATAATATGACCCCTAACGACGTCATATAGTGTCCCAATGGGTCATAGGACACCATATGACCCCTTAGGACACCATACGACATAATACCACCCTTTACGACACCATATAGTGTCCTAAGGGGTCATATGGTATCCTAAGGGGTCATATAACACCATGTGACCCCTTAGAACACAAGAAGACCCATAACGACATGATATGGTGTCCTAAGGGGTCATATGGTGTCATGAGACACCGTATGACCCCTTAGGAAACAATATGACCCCTAACGATACCTAAGGGGTCATATGGTGTCCTAAGGGGTTATATGATGTCCTAGGAACCTTTAGGACATGATATGACCCCTTAGCACACCATACAACCCCTAACAACACCATATGGTGTCCTAAGGGGTTGTAGGACACCATATGACCCGTTAGGACACAATATGACCCCTAACAACACCTAAGGGGTCATATTGTGTCGTAAGGGGTCATAGGACACCATATGACCCCTAACAACACTATATGGTGTCTTAAGGGGTCATAGGACACCATATGATCCCTAACGACACAAAATGACACCTAACGATATCTAAGGGGTCATATGGTGTTCTAAGGGGTCATAGGACACCATTTGACCCCTTAGCACACCATATGACCCCTAATGACACCATATGGTGTCCTAAGGAGTCATATGGTGTCCTAAGGGGTCATAGAACACCATACGACCCCTTAGGATACCATACGATGCATAATGACACTATATGGTGTCCTAAGGGGTCATAGGACACCATATGACCCCTTAGAGGACCATACAACCCATAATAACATAATATGGTGTCTTAGAGGGTCATAGAACACCATATGACACCTTAGAACACCATACAACCAATAATGACACCATGTGGTGTCTTAAGGGGTCATAGGACACCATTTGACCCCTTAGCACACCATAGTACCCCTAATGACACCATATGGTGTCCTAAGGAGTCATATGGTGTCCTAAGGGGTCATAGAACACCATATGACCCCTTAGAGGACCATACAACCCATAACAACATAATATGGTGTCTTAGAGGGTCATAGAAGACCATATGACCCCTTAGAACACCATACGACCCATAATGACACCATGTGGTGTCTTAAGGGGTCATAGGACACCATTTGACCCCTTAGCACACCATATGACCCCTAATGACACCATATGCTGTCCTAAGGAGTCATATGGTGTCCTAAGGGCTCATTGAACACCATATGACCCCTGAGGACACCATTTGATACATAATGACACTATATGGTGTCCTAAGGGGTCATAGGACACCATATGACCCCTTAGAGGACTATACAACCCATAACAACATAATATGGTGTCTTAGAGGGTAATAGAACACCATAAGACCTTTTAGAATACCATACGACACATAATGACACCATGTGGTGTCTTGAGGAGTCATAAGACATAATATTACCCCTCAGGACATAATATGACCCCTAACAATGTCATATAGTGTCCTAAGGGGTCATAGGACACCATATGACCCGTTAGGACACCATACGACCCCTTGCGACACCATACCACCCTTTACGACACCATATGGTTTCCTAAGGGGTCATATGGCATCCTAATGGGTCATATAACACCATATGACCCCTTAGAACACAAGAAGACCCATAACCACACAATATGGTGTCCTAAGGGGTCATATGGTGTCATCAGACACCATATGACTCCTTAAGACACAATATGACCCCTAATGATACCTAAGGGGTCATATGGTGTCCTAAGGGGTTATATGATGTCCTAGGAACCTTTAGAACAAAATATGACCCTTTAGCACACCATACAACCCCTAACGACACCATATGGTGTCCTAAGGGGTTGTAGGACACCATATAACTTGTTACGACATAATATGACCCCTAACAACACCTAAGGGTCATATTGTGTCATAAGGGGCCATAGGACACCATATGACCCCCAACGACACTATATGGTGTCTTAAGGGGTCATATTGTGTCCTAAGGGGTCATAAGACACCATATGACCCCTAACGACACAAAATGACACCTAACGATACCTAAGGGGTCATATGGTGTTCTAAGGGGTCATAGGACACCATTTGACCCCTTATCGCACCATATGACCCCTAATGACACCATATGGTGTCCTAAGGAGTCATATGGTGTCCTAAGGGGTCATAGAACACCATATGACCCCTTAGGACATCATACAATGCATAATGACACTATATGGTGTCCTAAGGGGTCATAGGACACCATATGACCTGTTAGAGGACCATACAACCCATAATAACATAATATGGTGTCTTAGAGGGTCATAGAACACCATATGACACCTTAGAACACCATATGACCCATAATGAAACCATGTGGTGTCTTAAGGGCTCATAGGACACCATTTGACCCCTTAGCACACCATATAACCCCTAATGACAACATATGGTGTCCTAAGGAGTCATATGGTGTCCTAAGGGGTCATAGAACACCATATGACCCCTTAGGACACCATACGATGCATAATGACACTATATGGTAGCCTAAGGGGTCATAGGACACCATATGACCCCTTAGAGGACCATACAACCCATAAAAACATAATATGGTGTCTTAGAGGGTCATAGAACACCATATGACCCCTTAGAACACCATACGACCCATAATGACACCATGTGGTGTCTTAAGGGGTCATAGGACACCATCATACGACCCCTAATGACACCATACGGTGTCCTAAGAAGTCATATGGTGTCCTAAGGGGTCATTGAAAACCATATGACCCCTTAGGACACCATTCGATACATAATGACACTATATGGTGTCCTAAGGGGTCATAGGACACCATATGACCCCTTAGAGGACTATACAACCCATAACAACATAATATGGTGTCTTAGAGGGTAATAGAACACCATATGACCTTTTAGAACACCATACGACCCATAAAGACACCATGTGGTGTCTTAAGGGGTCATAAGACATAATATTACCCCTTAGGACATAATATGACCCCTAACAATGTCATATTGTGTCCTAAGGGGTCATAGGACACCATATGACCCCTTAGGACACCATACGACCCCTTGCAACACCATACCACCCTTTACAAAACCATATGGTTTCCTAAGGGGTCATATGGTATCCTAATGGGTCATATAACACCATATGACCCCTTAGAACACAAGAAGACCCATAACCACGCGATATGGTGTCCTAAGGGATCATATGGTGTCATCAGACACCATATGACTCCTTAGGACACAATATTACTCCTAAGGATACCTAAGGGGTCATATGGTGTCCTAAGGGGTTATATGATGTCCTAGGAACCTTTAGAACAAAATATGACCCTTTAGCACACCATACAACCCGTAACGACACCATATGGTGTCCTAAGGGGTTGTAGGACACCATATAACCCGTTAGGACATAATATGACCCCTAACAACACCTAAGGGGTCATATTGTTTCCTAAGGGGTCATAGGATACCATATGACCCCTAAGGACACTTTATGGTGTACTAAGGGGTCATATTGTGTGCTAAGGGGTCAGACACCATACGACCCCTAATGACATTAAATGGTGTCCTAAGGGATCATATGGTGTCCTAAGGGGTATATAACACCATATGACCCCTTAGGACACCATACGACACATAATGACACCATATGGTGCCTTGAGGGGTCAAAGGACACTATATGACTCCTTAGGAGACCATACGACCCATAACAACATAATATGATGTCCTAGAGGGTCATAGAATACCATATGACCCCTTAGAACACCATACAACATATAATGACATAATGTGGTGTCCTAAGGGGTCATTAGACACAATATGACCCCTTAGGACATAATATGACCCCTAACAATGTTATATAGTGTCCTAAGGGGTCATATAAAACAATATGACCCCATAGAACACCATATAACCCCTTAGAACACCATATGACCCTTTACGACACCATATGGTATCCTAAGGGGTCATATAAAACCATATGACCCCTTGGAACACCATATAACCCCTTAGAACATAAGAAGACCCATAACGACACGATATGGTGTCATATGGTGTCATGAGACACCATATGACCCCATAGGACACAATATGACCCCTAATGATATCTAAGGGGTCATATGGTGTCCTGAGAGGTTATATGATGTCCTAGGAATCTTTAGGACACAATATGACCCCTTAGCACACCATACAATCCCATACGACATCATATGGTGTCCTAAGGGGTCGTAGGACACTATATGACCCATTAGGACACAATATGACCCCTAACAACACCTAAGGGGTCATATGTGTCCTAAGGGGTCATAGGACATCATATGACCCCTAACGACACAAAATGACACCTAACGATACCTAAGGGGTCATATGATGTTATAAACAGTCATAGGACACCATATGACCCCTTAACACACCATACCACCCTTAATGACACCATATGGTGTCCTAAGGGGTCATAGAACACCATATGACCCCTTAGGAAACCATACAATGCATAATGAAACCATATGGTGTCCTATGACCCCTTAGGACACCATATGAATCCTTAGGAGACCATACTGTTGAACATTATGTTTGAAAATAAAAAAAAAATCTTCCCAAGGGCGTGAAAACTAAAAGGTTATCGACCAAAGTGTCATACCGAGCATCTCAAAAGGAGTTTCACCGAAAGAATGCTTTCATCGAAATAAAGCATGACGTGTAAAGCACTACGTAAAAAGGTCTTCGGTGGAATATCATTTTCGATAAATGAAGGCAGCCGCTCATCGATACTCCAGTTTCATCGAAAAGCAAAAAGCAAAAGGCAAAAAGTGATTTCGATGAGAAACAACTGCCGAAGAAATTCAAAAAGCATTCATCAAAATACAAATCTCATTGACAGCATTGTATCGAACAAAAACAGAGGGGTTTTATCGATGAGGAGGATGTCGAAGAAAAATGACTTTCGAAGAGCTTGCATGAACTTTCACCGAAGAATAGAACTCATCGAAATATGATTTCGATGAAACTTGCGAGTGACTTATCGAAAGAAAGTTCATCGAAGAAAAGATGATTTCGAGGAGACTTGAAAAAGGTTTTTCGACATAGGCTATTCACTGATAAAGTGATATCGAAGGAAGTGAGCTTTCGATGAAAGGCTAAAGTATTCGGCCGAAGACAAGGGTTTCATCGAAAAATCGATTTACGATCATTTCAGTTGAACAGTACTTCTCGCGAAAGAGTTAAAAGCCCAAGTGAAGAATGTCACATTTGCAATTAAGTTTAAACATTTGAATAGCCATTATAGATGCAGAGACATTAACTGTGCACAAGTTGCCCATGCAATTATAGCTGAACTGATCGAATTTTTCATGAGAACCAGATTGATGCTAAGAATTTGAAAGCTGCAAGGAATTTGCTAGAATTTGTGAACGACAATCAGAGGAGCTAGACAAATTTTCCAAGTAAGTTTGATTTCTCGTATTTATTATGGAACCGTCTTCTTCTTCTAAAAAGAGTAGGAAAGGGAAAGAGCTAAACCCTGAAGAGAAGCCCAAAAGACAGAAAAAGGAAGGTAGTGCTTTGAGTCAGGATTTGCTAGACCAGCGCCTGACATCCAGCGTGAGGTCTAAAAAGATCAAAAGTGAAGAAGAAGGATTTGAACATCTGGGAGACATATGGACCGAAATCAGGGGACATGAATTGTTCCTGTTTAGTTACAAAAGAAGGGATGCTCCTGAGCCTATAAGTAATCTGTGGAAGAAAAACTTAGGGAAATTGGTAGTCCCAAATGTGTTTGTGGATGTTGAATTAATGAAAGCTCTGGTAGATTGCTCTAATCCGAGAACCAAAACCATATGCGACTACCAAGGGAATCCCTTGGTGGTGATTAACAAACAGACTATTGATATGGTGTTTGATCTAGACTGGGAAGTAGAGGAGAAAATCGATATGCAGAAACAATCGCAAGAATTCTTTAGCTTGGGAAACATCTATAGGACATGGAGATTACCTATTCACCAGCCGAAAGTGGGCGGGTCCATTGTTCCATTCAGCAAAAATGACAAGGTGCCATTCGATGTCAACCATTTCCATCCGTATTTTAAATATAAATACTATGCTGCAGCCCAAGTATTAGGCTTAGAGGCTCATCCTCTCATGGATATTGGGGTTATGGTTCTGTGTGCCGATTTACAATCGAAAGACCCTAGGTCATTTGATTATGCCACTTATGTTGCAGATGCCCTAAATCATGGTTTGGAGAAGTTGAAAGGAGACCTTGTGAATATCCATTTTTCATTGTACTCTTTATTGATGCATATTATTCTTTATTGTGGACAAGAAATCAATTTCTGGTCAGAAGATTTCTGCATCAGAGCTTATGATAAGAATGGTTTGAAGAAACCAGTTCAGTTGTGGGTTTCTGCATGGGATCAAAGATTCATGAACAACCAGTACTGGCACTTTCAGGAATATTTTGTGAAACCCCTTAGTGCAGCCTTTGGGCAACATAGAGATTATACTTTGTCCCCTGAGATTAAGAGATTCCTCAGGCCAAAAGACTTCTCTCCGGAGTCCCAGATTGATCACAATTGGGGTGACTGGTATTGCCACAATAATCATATAGAAATCAGGGTATTTGGGTATGAAGGAAAGCCATACATGCTTCCAATTACAGTACCAAACAGGGTGGCTAGCTTGGAGATTGTGAGACAGTTATCTACGGTCGGTGCCAAACATCTTACGGATTTTGGTAAATAGTCCATTGTTCCAGGGTTATTGGTTTTTTCCGATTTTATTGTTAAAAGTTCAAAAAGCTATCATCTACTTCAAAATAAATTAGATTATTATGGCATGACTCTGGGTGAACCTAGAGAGAACTTTGATCCTAAAGGATATATAAGAGCTGCCAGGGCGTCACAAAAACTAAAGGCCAGAATACATGTGGCTAAAATGCCAGATGACTTGATCAAGAACCTTGAAAGGGAAGAGGCCAGGGCTTTGAGAGAAAAAAGCGAAATGACTTGGGAAGCCTTCAAATGGAAAAGAGCAAGGGGGATGGTGGATGGTGACCTGCTTGGAAACCTCCAAGACCCTGTGGAGATAGCCAAAAGGCTACTTCAACATGAAGTAGAGATTATGCATAGGGTGCCCTCCCAGTTCCTTCATTTTATCAATACTGAAAAGGATAGTCAACCATTGGCTCACATGTCACCAAAATCAACTGCTAGTAGTATCCCTGCTGACTCTCCCAGAGAGGATTATCCTCCGGGTTTTGAAGCAGAAGTGGATGTAGACACTGGTGAATTCAACATCAAAGATGTAGTTGACATAAGAATGACAGAGCATGAGGATTTCGCTACTGATGATGGATTCGCCTCTTCAAGGGAATTCCTTTCATTCTTGTACCAGTATAAAGGGGCCCATGTGAAACAAAGCATGGCTGGAAGACCCGAAGAAGAACAGATGAAAAGATTATAGGATGAAATCGACACCCTCATGAAGGATATGACCCCTGATAAAGGGAGGAAAATATTAAAAGAAGCTAGTGTCATCATTTTCTCTGGTTGGGACATAAATTCTGCACTTCTTTTTGATGGATTCTTGAAAAAACAGGATTTGAATCAACAGGTGTTGCCTCAGGAGGTAGATAAATTGTTCCTAGGCTCCGGGTATGATCCTGATCAAAAGGCTCTCCTACAATGGGCATTATATCCAAAGGGAAAAAGGCCAATTATTGTAGATATCGAAGAAACCTTTGGACACCTCATGATTCATCAGGTTGGAAAGACTGACCCTAGGGTCACTACAAAGTTGAACCTGGATGTGGCCAAATTAAATATGGATCAGACGGAGTTTTTGGTCAGAGAAAATATTACTTATAAGGGCTTATATGAAAAATCTAAAGAAGAGAATCAAAAGTTGCAAACGAAAATATTACAACTTGAGACAGGGATTCCCTTGAATGAATATGCCTCGTATCCTACAGGACAGAGCTTGGACGATGTTTCTGATGCTCTATATTGGAAGTACCAAGCAGATAAGGCTACCAAACAGATAAACAATATCCAGCAAAAAATGGATAAATTGGTTAATGACATCATTGAACACCGATTCAACACCATGCTTATACATGTCGAACATTACTGGAGGGTGTACGCTGGAACTATAAAAGCATTAAGAGAGCATGAAAGATTAAAAGCACGATTGGATGAGGTGATGAGCAGTATTGAAGTGATGACGCCAGAGGAGAAGGCTGAAGGGACTTCACACATAGAAGATCATGCTAAGTTTGAAGGTATGCTAAAGCAAGATCTTAAAGAATTGGATGATGGGAGCCCTATTGGAATGCCCTCATTTTATAAAGAAGGAGGAGCAGTGTCCATGGAAGATTTGCGGAATGAGCTTATAAGCATCAAGGATTGGGCTCTGTCAAGATTGGACCGAAGCAAAGACATGGCCCCTACCGTCAACTAGATGATCTTCGAATACCTTTCACAAGGAGAAGAATTGAAGAAACAGAGTGTTAAGATCAAGACTTTCAAAGAGGATGATTATATTCATCATTTAGGAATTCTTAATCTCTTTTTACTTAAGTTTGTTAGGAATATTCAAATTAACGATTAAACATTTTGAAAAGACACGTCTTTTCATATTTGGCTCTTGCTCTCATATATATGTGAGAAAGGCTTTTTGTAATATGGTAACAAGTTAGAATAGGAAAAAGATAGCAATGTATGCCCACCTGTAAGTTCTCTGTTATACAAATTTTGATGGAATACATGCTATGATCAGTTGTTTTTCTTTGTGTATGCATTGTGGATTATTCCATTTTGTTTTGGCAATCGCTTGTGATATTATCTAAAGAGATAAGGTTATTCATATTCTTGGAATGAAATTTATGCTATATGTTATAAAGTTGAAATAAAAGTTCTGCTTGTGAATTGTAATTGTTCTTTGCAGTGCTTACTTGAATGGTCCCTTAAGGGTAGGGTTAAATTCGTTCAAGCAACGTATGATATAAGCATTCAATTGATCTCAAAGGATATAATAACCGACAGGTCCATAAAGGGGTGGGTTAAAAAGCTGTCTCACAGGTTCGCATAATAAGTCCTAAAGAAAATATAATGACTCTGTAGCCCAAACAACGAAGAAGGCACTGGTTATTTACAGATTACACTTATCACCATATTTGTCATATGTCATTTTAAAAGCAACAGGAGTAACTAAGTAAGAAAAATAGATTGAATAGCTTCTCCAACAACAATCTTGAACTCATCTGCTATATCTCCATCCTAGGAATCCATGCCATCTTAAGATAGGAGGAAACCAGATCAAAACACTTAATCTGCTATAAAAAACACCGGTCATTAAGAACAACTGGTGAATAGGTACACCCGCCTAGGTCCTGCACAGCCTGAAGTGAGAGAGTTAACAACTAAACAGGTTCACTCTATATGTTGGCCAAGTCAATTGGAGGGTTTGATCATAGGAGTTGGCATTTCCTTAGAACCTATCCAATCTGTTGATTTGAGACCCAACACATACAACCCATAACAACATAAAATTGGTGTCCTAAGGGGTCATAGAACACCATATGACCCCTTAGAAGACCATACGACCCATAACGACACCATGTGGTGTTCTAAGGGGTCATAAGACACAATATGACCCCTTAGGACATAATATGACCACTAACGACATCATATAGTGTCCTAAGGGGTCATAGGACACTATATGACCCCTTAGGACACAATACGACCCCTTAGGACATAAAATAACCCTAATGACACTTAAGGGGTCATAGGACACCATACGACACATAAAAACACTAAATGGTATCCTAAGGGGTCATATAGTGTCCTAAGGTGTCATAGGACACCATACGACCCATAGCACCATATTGTCTCCAAGCGTATGGTGTCCTAAGGGGTCATATGACACCATATGACCCATTAGGAAATAATAAGACCCCTGATGACACCTAATGGGTCATATATTGTCGTAAGGGTTCATAGGACACCATATGACCCCTTAGGACACCATACGACTCCTTGCGATACCATATGGTGTCCCAATGTATTGTATGGTATCCTAAGGTTTCATATAATGTCCTAAGGGGTCATATGGTGTCCTAAGGGGTTTTAGGACACCATATGACTCCTTAGGACACCATAAGACCCATAACGACACCATATGATGTCGTAAGGGGTCATATGGTGTCCTAAAGGGTCATGGGACACCATATGACCTCTTAGGACATAGTATGAGCCCTAGAAAAACCTAATGGATCATATGGTGTCTAAGGGGTCATACGATGTCTTGTGATCCTTGAGGACACAATATGACCCCTTAGCACACCATACAACCCCCAATGACACCATATGACCTGTTTGGACACAATATGACCCCTAACAATACCTAAGGGGTCATATGGTGTCCTAAGGGGTCATAGGATACCATATGACCCCTTAACACACCATGCGACTTGTAATGACACCATATGGTGTCCTAAAGGCTCATAGAACACCATATGACCCCTTAGGACACCATAAGACTTATAACAACATCATATGGTGTCCTAAGGTGTCATATGGTGTCCTTAAGGTTCATGAGACACCATATGACCCTTTAGGACACCATATTCTCTTTCACATTATTGTTTTTCCTCAATTACCCTCGATCACCTCTCTCCTCCTATGGGTTTATAGATACCTCCCTCTCCCCCTCTACCCACCCCCTAATTACTCTCTATGTCTCTCTTCACCTCTGTCCCCATCTCTCTTCTCTCTTTGTTGATACTTTCCCCTCTCTCCCTCTCCTCCTACCCCCTAATAATCTCAAACTCTCCCTCTCATTCTCTCTTCACCCCAATCACCCCCTCTCTCTCTCTCTTCGCCTTCCACCTAATTACTTATAGCTCTCTCTCTCTCTCTCTCACAATCTCTCTTCCCCCCAATTAATCTCTTCTTCTCACATCTCTCCCCCTCTCCTTTTTTTGATACTTCCCTATGCCTCTCCTTGTCCCCTTTGAATTTTGTTGCTAGAGATGAGAATGAAATGCAGAGATACTAGTCTAGATCTTAGGGAAGAGAGTGACATAGAGGAGGAAATTATGAAGAGGTAGAAATATAAGCACCTTGTAGAGCTTGAGAGATTTAATGAGGTATTCATCGATAGTTAGAGATATAGGTCTAGAGAGAGATGTATAAATATGGACAAAAGAGAGGGAGGAAGAAACAAATAGGTGGTGTGATAGGTTTAGGAGAGAGAGAGGTGGAGAAAGGAACAAACATAAATAACATGGTTTATCAAAATTTATCGAACTCAATAAAATTCATCAATTTTGTATTATTAATTAATTACTTATTTAGTTTATTTTGAGATGATTGTTACAAAAAATCATGCAATAAGGAAATCATATGAAAAAGTCATGAGTTTTTTATGTTTTAAAAATGAAGGATGAATTTAAATGAATTATAATTATTTTTAAAAATAAATAATTGAAAATATACCTATTCCATATCATAGAGCTCTTAATTACCTTTCCAACGCCTATAAAAAATCAAAATTTTGATATAAAACGCAAAAGTTATGCCCAATTTACTAAAATATATTTTTTTATTTTTCAAAAATCAGATATCCGATTTTATCCAATAAAATCCGATATCCGATTTTAAAAAATAATTTTTCCCTCCATATTTTGGTTCGGGTTTGCTTTGGGATTTGGCTTGGAAGTGACAAGCCTGGAAAGTCAACTGAAAAAACGTGTTTTTTAGTATTCCTTGATTTTCTAGACTTTACATTGGTGGTTGGCGACTTTTTTAATAGCCAAAATTGATAAAATGAAAAGGGTTTTTTAAACACATTCTCAGATTTCCAACAATATAAGGCTTGCCTTATTTTGACTTTAATAAATAATTATTATTTATTTTCTAATTGAATTCTGACAAAAGTCCTGATTGATAGACTGATTGAAAAATACTCATAACTTTCAAACCGCATAACATTTTTTGAATCTGAAACATGCGTCACATCCTATGCTTCATCTACTATAGGTAAAAATTAAAAAAAATTGAATTTCATAAGGTTTTGACCAAGTTAAGGTGGTCAGATGTAGGAGTTTTTGAATTTATGAAAAGCTGTAGTAAAAACTTCATAAATAATTATTTACTTTATAAAAAATTATAAAAAAATATCTGTCATATCTGGACATGAGTCTAATACTTATATTATAAATCTTATAAAAAAATATTATGATTTGATTGTGATTAAGGTGGTCAGACATACACCTACTTCTTATCTTTTTCCTAAAATTTTTGTACCACTGCATTGAAATTTAAAATTTTCATCAAATAGAATTTTTTTTTTCAAAAAACAACTAGTAGCTTAGAAACTACATTCAATTTTTTATAGATTCTCTTCTTATATATTTTAAAAATAATGTTCAAAACTTATTCAATTTTTCATGTCAAGTTGCAAAACTTTGATTTTTTAAAATTTCATTGCCACTTAAGGGCCTATTTTGGCACACCATGATCTTGCACATACCCAAATATAAAAAACTTGTATGTCTAACCACCATAACTTGGTAAAAAATTAATGAAAGTCATTTTTTTAATTTCTATATTATGCAAAGGATAGAACGTGGTGCATCTTTCAGATTCAAAAAATGTTAAACTTTTTGTAAGCTATAAAAGTTTTTCAATTAGCTTATCAATCAAGACTTTAGACATAATGTATGTAAAAATTTAATAATATTAATTTATTAAATTCAAAATAAGGAAAACTTTATATTGTTAGAAAGGTGATAATTTCCTTAAAAATCCTTTTTCATTTCATCAATTTTAGGTAAGAAAAAAAAGTCGTCTACGACATGGGCAAAGTTTGGAAAACCAAGGTAAACTTCTAAACATGTTTTTTGTGTTGACTTTCCAGGTTTGGCATGACCAAGCCAAATCCCAAAGCAATCTTGAAGCAAACCCCAAGAGTGCAGGTTTTTATTAGAAAAAAATAGATATCCTATAATATCGGATATTTGTTAGTATCGAATATCTAATATTAACGAATTTTTGATAATAGCGGATATCTATTACTAACCTTATTATTTAAACTATATATTTTGATAACTAATTTGTTAGTCTATAATGTATAATATATTATAATATCTTATATAATTATGTATAATATTTAATAGTAATATATAATATATATTTTATTTAACTAATATGTATATAATTAATTATATTAATTAATCTATTTAATAGATATTAAAAATGTTATATATGTGCTTGATATAACATCTTATATAAAATAAATTATGTTTCCCTTTGTCCCTCTTATACTCTGCCTTTTGTACACTCTCTCCCTCTATCTACACATCTACCTCTCCTGCCATCCCTCCCAAATTACACCTATTTGAACCCAACTCTCCTCACTCTCCTCATCTCTCTCTCTCTTGATATGATACTTCCATCTCACCTCTCCCCCTACCCCATAATTACCCTCAACTCTCTTTGATTCTCTCTTCCCCCTAATTACCTTCTCTCTAACCTCTCTTCCCCTTGAGCCCTTTGTTGATACTTCCTAGGATCTCCCCCATTCTCCCTCTCCCCCTATTTGTACTCTCTCTCTCTCTCTCTATGGGTGAGTGTAAGATCACACGGGACCAAAAAGTGGCAATGGGCAAAAAATATGCTTTTTACCTTGCCAAACATGCCAAATTCCACTTTGACTTTTTGTAAGTGTAGCATCATAAAATTGCGACCTTGTAATTTTCAACCGCATTTGGGTCTTCACATTAACGAAATGAATCCCTAAGCCTGATTGGAGACCTGAGACATGCTCTCACCTCCCAAAACATGCATTTCCTCACATCTTGCACTACACATCCTAACAAGGGCATATTTTGGGTCCCCTTTGCATTAATCCTACATTGGGCTTGTCAATTGTGAAGCGGGAAAAGGTTTTCTATGTTGGCCTAAGACATAAAATAAGTTACAAACCCTAATTGGTAAGTATATAAGACACATTTTCCCCCTCCTATTTGCATAAGTCAAATAAGTGGATGAGTTTAATAAGTTCAAGAAGAGAAATCAAGAATTCAAACATTCAAGCATCCATTGAGTATCTCAAGTCTCCTTTCAAGGCTAGGTGTTGCATTCAAGTCAAGGATTCAACCATTGAAGTGGAGATCTCTTTTAACATTCAATTATACATATCCTTTCAAACAACTCTATCAACATTTCAATTGCATCCTCTATTGAGGTGAATTCCACTTCAGCCATTTACTTTCATTTACTTCCAAGTACTTTTTATCATTTGGTTAATTCCAAAACTGCAGTTTGACCTAAAGGAAAATCCCCAATCCCAACAACATTTCCTCTCTTTTCTGTGTGCAGGTTGCAGGTGCGCAACTATATTTGCAGATCTAGGCTTCATTTTTAGAGATGGAAAAACCCTTTTTGGTGCGCGGATTTTTCGGAGGACCAAGTACACTTTCAACATGGTCCCGACAAATTTCACTCAAATTTATAGGGGAGCTTCGTCTCAGCATTTTGCTGCTAATTCTAGGTGCACAACTTCATCCCACATTTCTATCTCAAGTTATAATCATTTCTTTATCATCCTTACACTTAGTCTCAATTCACTTAATTTATCTTATCCATTCTAAAAGAGGGGTTACTTTAATTTTCCAAATTCATTGCGAATTCACTTAGCATTCAATCTCTCTCCATTGATATTGGATCTAGTGAATTCAACCCCTCTCTTTTAAACGTAATGTGTGAAAGAGGTTGAAGAGGATCCTTTGTGAAACTTTCACTTCTTTCTTGAGGAGGGAAAAGATTTCCACTTGATCTCCTCATCATCCCCTTTTTCACCATTACAATATGGTTCAGACAAAATTTGAAATTGGTTTGTAAATACCAAACCAAAATGGATATATGTTAGTAATGGATATTCATTTCCTAACATCATCATTATGATGTCGTGTTTAAAAAAATGGATCTATTTCTAAAACAAATATCCATTTCCAAAACAAATATTTGTTTTGTTTAGCCTAAATATAACACTCTAGTAAAATGGGCATAACTTTTGTGTTTCTTATTAAAATTTTAATTTTTATAGGCATTGGAAACATGATTTAGAGACCTCCAAAATCGATAAGGTAATTTTATTATATTATACACCAAAAATTAACTATAATCATTTAAAGTTAATCCTTAAATTTTAAAACGTTAAATACTTATAGGTTTTGCATACAAAGTCTATTTCTTTCATTTTTTTACTCTCAAAAGAATTAAAATATTTAAAAAGTAGTAAATAATGAAATATTTAGATTTTATGTACTAATGAGACTAGTTGTTTTCATATTTATCATCATTGAAGGTTTCTTTGTTGTCTTTGATCCTATGCATATTAATTCCCAAGTTGACCTAGGAGAAAATATCTCTATATACCTCTCTCCCCCTCTCTCTATTTACTTAGCTATATTTTTCTCTCCTCCCCTCTCCTTTTATCTGCCTTTCAGTCCATCTCTCTTCCTACATTCCCTTAGTATACTTCTATGCATATCTCTCATCTTTCTCTTCCTTGTCTACTTATCTCACTCCTTTTCTCATCCCATCAGAGATCTTTCCTAAGTTATATCTATCTCTAGATATATCTTCCCCCTTCTATTTCTATCTTTCCCTCTCCCACTCTATCCCTATCATTCCCTATTTCTATATCTCTCAACTAATCTCATTTCTCTCTATTTATCTTGCTCCCTCTACCTCCCTCTACCTATACCTATTTGTAACTTGTCTCTATCACCTCCTTTATCTCTCACTCTTACCTCCTCCATCTCAATCTCCCTTAGATTTATTTGAACATGTCTAACTACATCTCATTATCTCTAACCCTGTCTTATTCATTCTGTCTCTTTGTCCATGTGCCCTACTCTCTCTATCTCTTTCTATCCATGTCTATATCTACCTCCATCTTCCTATCTCTATCTCTCTCCCTATACATCCCTCTTTCTTTATCTCCATATATCAATATATCTCTTCCTCTATACATGATTAATCTATCTCTCCACCTTTGGACTCTCTTTTCCTATCTATGTATATCTTTGTCTACCTTTATCTCTATATGTCCCTAGCTCTCTCCCTCCATCCTTCTCTTTATCCCCCTCTATATCTCTTTATATCTCCCTCTTTCTCTCTCCCTCTATGAATTCTAACTATAAATCAAATGAAATTAATTAATCAATGCTAAAAATTAGTTTTTAAAAACATAAAAGCAAAATCAAAATTTCATGTTGTAGTTTAATTTTAAATTTGCATGAACCTTTTGGAATGTATTTTTAATGGATATGTTTATATAATCTTTTATATTTTTTCTATTATATATAATATTTCACTTAATATCATTTAATATTTTTTGACGTTTCTATATTTTAGCTCTAAAAATATATATAATTTAAAAAATCACTAAACAAAATAACTATTAAATAATTAAATTTAACTATACATTTTTTTTTCAACAATCTGTATGAGATTTCTTTGTTCATATATAATCTTTTATGTTTCTAAATCTCAAACATATTTTTCAATTTTTATAATCTTTTATATCATTCAATGGATATTTACATTGGAAATTGGTAGACAACCACAAAGAAGAAACTAACCAAAACCATTTATTTTATATATATACCTTTTTGTCACAAATAGAAGAAAATAAAACATATATAGGAAAATAAAAAATATATTAATATATATAACATTCTTATTCTATTACTCATATTTGAGATTATGTATGATTTAAGGGAAAGATTAAAACCCTTGTAGGTATTGGTAAAAAAATTACAATTATATATGAGTTGTGTAAAAGACTATTCACACTTCGATCCAAGTATGTGGGTGGCTTTCATCTCTGTATTGAGCAGACTTAAAATCCAAACAAAAAACAACAAGATTACATTATTAAGAGTAAAAATAATAAATAATTATACTATTTAAAAAAGACTATATATATGCAAAGAATGCCTCTCCATGGTGCTAGGTCTCCTTCCAATCATTCATGCCCCAATACCTTCCAAAAAACAAAAATCAGAAAAAACAAAAACAAAAAAAAACACAAATCATGAAAAGATAACATAAATCATGAATGAATTGCCTTCGTTGTACAAATAAGTGATAAGATTCGCTTACTTTATTGTACATGCTTCTTTTCCTTTGCAACTTTCTATGTCTATAGAAGATGTGTGGGGGATTGTTTTCCTTGTGTATGTGAAGCCTGGCATGGAACTGAACTCGAACTAGGGATCTACCAAAGCCACGACTGCAATCCAAAAGAAAAGAATCGTATCTTCCTAAAAGAAATTAAAGATGCAAAACTTTTAAAACATAATCTCCCAAAACTGGAGATTATCAGTTCTACATTCTAATTTCGATTGAAACTTTCCTTATCGAGTTTTCCATATTTGATGCTTAAATTTTCCTTTTTCATTCTCCATATGCATTCAAAGTTGTTTTAGAGTTAAAAAAATTAAATTTATAAATTTTTTATTTATCCTATTCCTAGCTCGCAGTTGTTCTTATCTTTATTCTTTTTGTTTTTCTTATATGCATTGGTAAAGATAAAAAAAAACTTCATGAGAAAATGGAATGTTACCAATTCAATGGTGTACTATGCAGTTAATAAATTAGAAACTTGCCTCTTTTGAAAAAAGACACAGATACGATCTTTGGGTGCCATTGTAGGTTTATGGCTCTGAACGTAATTATAGATGGAAATTATTTAGTACACATGTATGCAAAAAGTGGAAGTATTAACAAGGCATACAAAATTCTTGACAAAATGCTTGAAAGAAATGTGGTCTCATGGAATGCAATAATTCCACGATATGCACATATGGGTTCATTGAAAAGGCTTTAGGAACTTACAATAAAATGCAATTGGAAGGTGTAAAGACAAATTCCACAACATTTTTTAGTATCCTCCCTACTTGTGCCAAAATTAGAGCTATGGAATAGCGTATGGATATCCATTAAACCATAACTAGAGGGGAGTATTTTTCAATAAATTTGCAACTTATAAAAAAATGCTTTGATTTTCAACAAAACTAGTGGGAGCCAGGTCTACGCCTCCTCACACATCTCTTTGCCCTTCACATCTTCGACAAGTTTTTTTTTAGTTTTTTCAATGAGATACAATAACCTTTAGATGAATTAGTAAGGGGATAGAAAAATAAAGAAAAATAGAGCCATATACCTATTTAGATATTGTAAGGAGTTATTTTGCTAAAAACAAAAAATGATCAGAATAGAAGAGATGGGAAAATTTCTATTCCTTTTACTTTAGTTCTAGTAAAAGCAAGAAGAGAAAAACACTACCTTTATCTTTTACTGATAAACAAACTCAAGCAAAATAAGATGTTTTTTCCCAGAGTGAAAATTATATAAAAGTTTTCTTAGTTAAAGTTTAAAATCTGGGTTTGTTCTTTTTATGCTAATTCAAGTTTATGGTGACCAACACAAGACTTGGTATCCCTGATTCAAGAATGTTAGCAAATTAACAACTTCAAGAATTAAACATAGGACTTGATTTTTGAAAATTATAATTAATCTTTTGCTTGTGTTGAAATCAAATCAATTTAGTTTTTTAAAAAATTCTCTAGAATGTCTCGGAGCTCCCCCTTAAGAAACTACTGAAAATGCAACTCAATCAAGTTCATCTTACAAAGTAGTGAAGTTTTATTATTTTGGAATGCCAAAAGTGGTGTCATAGCATATGTTTGATTTTATTTAAGAGATTTATTGGTAGCTCGCCATGAACTTTAACTTTATTGTTAGTACCTTGATAGTTTTTTCTTCTGCTTGTTGAATATCACAATGTGTTAAGTGACTATAGAAAATGAATAGTTGTGATAATTTCATAGAGGTTGTGAGATGCACATATGAATGTTATGACTATTACTCCTAGATGCCATCAACTTCTCTAATGGGGATTGATCATCATTATTTAATAGTTAGAGAAAGAACCAAAACAAAAAAAGAACAACCATAGATACCTTATCTTAGTAGTTTTTTTCCACAAATTTGGTCATTGTGCATTAAAGAGTTTTTGAAACAAGATCCGAATGAATAAGAAGTGTCATAGGATAGTCAATTTTTATGCTTTATAATTTAGGTGCATTTTTGTAGTTGACAATCAACACTTCAAGTGTCATTATATATATAAATTTTTGCATGTAGGATTGCACAATTCCTAAGTCAAATAGGACTTTGCTTTTGAAAAAGTCATAGTTAATTGTAATTTTTTCTAGTTTTTCTCATATCCTCTCACTTATATGCACATTTCAAATAACCATCTCTTAGAATTGCAACTAAACTGTGCCAAATTGTGTAGCATCTTGACATTTTGTGCTTATTTTGTGAAACATTTTTCAAGTGAATAAAGGAGGATGTTTTCCTTCAAACTTTGTGTTGAAGCATTATTTTATGAGTGTAGTGTTATTATGTCAATGCAATTATATGACCTTGAATTTATTTGAAGTAAGTGTTATTGGTGCGAGTTTTAAAAGAAGTTTGAATTTGATAACTGCAAGTCTTTTAGCAACAACATAAAGTTTGGAAGTTAGAAGTTTGAGTCAAGAGAAAGAAAATTCTGATAAGTTTTTGAGCTATGAGTTTTGTCTCTCATGTATTCTAGGTAATATTATATCTAAAAGTCTTTGTGCTTCAATTTAATGTTATCCTTGTTATTGAAGTTTGACAAGAAATTGTGAAAGTATTTATGCTATGTAAATTTCTAAATTGCATTAATTTCACTAGTACATTGTTAGGTTGTTCTTTCATTTAGCTTAACTCTTTATCAATTATTATTGCTCATGATAGTATCTTGAAAGTTCCTAATATTTGAAGAAGTAGAACCCCTTATTCTTAAAAAAAAAGAATAAACAAATATTCATTCTGAAAGAGAGAATTGAATGACTCTTGTAATGCCATTGTATAGAATAGATAGGTGATTTTAGAATAGATGCTAGTTTTCTAAGTGAAAAGGTAGTAAGGAGGAAATCACCCCTTTGTGAGGAGAGATTTAATCTCACACACTATGGATGAAACTCACATTTTGTAAACCTTTATAGTTTACAAAATTTTAACCAACATCCACTTAATGAATTAAAACTCTCCTATAGTGTGCGGTAACCACCAAATGTATATCCGACCCCTTAGATATCTAAGAGTCCCTCTACTAATTTAGTATCTTTGATCTCTTTGTATCTCCTCACATGAGCGATATGACTCATATCTCATGGTACTCCCTCATACCCGTAGACACAAAATGCGATACAAGTCCTCCAATGGGACTATCATCTCTCTAATAGGAAGATAGAAAGTAGATGTATCTGTATCCACCTCTCCATTAGGGCCATCAACAAGAGCTCATGATACTTCATCACTAGCATATAGTATACCTAATACAATCCTACATCTCAAAGAAACCTCCTCTCATCCTAATCAAGATTGTAGAGCTAGCTATGTAGAAATTTTTACATGAAAACTAAAATATGTTCTCGCATGTAGGGTAGTTCTTGCAAATATCATCAACATATTAGGTAAGTGCACAAAGATGGGGGACCAAAAAAGTGACAAAATTTTTTTTGGCCCCCATTATGCCTTATGATGCATTCGAAATAAGGTGTGTACCCTATCTGGTGCACGCCAAATAGCATTGTCATACCAAACCTAAGGTTTGGTCATGCCATTTCTATTTGGCATACGCCAAATAAGGGGAGCGCCAAATGGATTTACATAATGACAAGTGCATTTTCATGTTGGAAACTGCAACTTTGTCTCTCTTTCTCCCCCTCTCTCTTCAAATATATACATAAAAGATAACATTTAAGTATAAGTAAAATTTCTATTTGTATACTTGAAGTTATATTTTATGTATATATTGTTAGGATGTTTGAGAGTGGTTTCGGATCTCTAGGAGTTATAATGCAAATTCTAGTTTTTAGAGTATTCACATAAATTTCAGACAGTCAAGTTCTAGTAATTTCAGCATGCTCGTATCAACATTATCTCTCTCTCTCTCTCTATCCCTCAACCCTTACCTCTCTCTCCCCCCTCTCTCTATCATCTCCCTTTCTTTTCCTACTCTTTCACTTAGGCTTTCTCTAATTCTAGTCTCTCTCTCTCTCCATCCCTCCCTTTCTTCACCCCTCTCCCTAAGAGAGAGAGAGAGATCAAGTGAAAAAATATGGAGGAAGGAAGGGAGGGGTTGATGGAAAGAGAGGCTTATAGTAGGGAGATATGGAGGAAGGGATGAAAAAAGAAGAGAGAGATTAAGTGAAAGAGGGAGGGAGGGGTTTTGGGAAATAGAGAACCTAAGTGAGAGAGATGGAGGGAGGGGTTGATGAAAAGAAGGAAAGATCTGATAGAGAGATGGGGGAGGGGAATATTGCAAGCGAGAGAGAAGAGATAGGATGGGGGAGGGAGAAAGAGAGAAGGGGGGAGGGAAACAATGGGAGGGAGATAGGGAGAGGAAAGAGATAGGATGAGCAAGGTAGAGAGAGAAAGAGAGGGTGAGAGAGAGAGGGAGAGGGAAGAGATAGGATGGGGGAGGGAGAAAGAGAGAGGGGGGATGAAAACAATGGGAGGGAGAGGGAAGAGATAGGATGGGGGAGGGAGGGAGAGAGAGGGGGTGAGGGAAATAATGGGAGGGAGAGAGGGAGAGCGAAGAGATAGGATGGGGGAGGGAGAGAGAGAGAGAGGGTGAGAGGGAGAGAGACTTGAGAAAGAAAGAGAAAGGGAGAGAGACTTGAGAGAGAGAGAGAGAGAGGGAGAGAGAGAGAGAGAGAGAGAGAGAGAGAGAGAGAGAGAGAGAGAGAGAGAGAGAGAGAGAGAGAGAGAGAGAGAGAGAGAGAGAGAGAGAGAGAGGAGGGGGGAGGGAGAAAGAGAGAGGGGGGGAGGGAAACAATGAGAGGGAGAGAGGAAGAGAGAAGAGATAGGATGAGGGAGGGAGGGAGAGAGAGAGGGTGGGAGAGAGAGGGAGAGGGAAGAGATAGGATGGGGGAGGGAGAGAGAGTGAGAGAGGGTGAGAGACATCATATGACCCATTAGGACACCATATGACACTTTAGGACATGATATGATGTCCATATGATGTTTAAAGGGTTCATATGGTGTTCTAACACATGGGTGGCCCCTCAAGACTCCTTATGACCCCTGCCAACACCATGTGACCCCTCATGACACCATATGACCCCTTAGAACAATGTGATGTCCTAATGGATCATATGGTGTCTTAAGGGGTTATATAGTATCCTAAAGGGTCATACGGTCTTCTAACACATGTCTAGCCTCTTACGACCCCATATGACCCCTTAGGAAACTATGATGTCCTAATCGGTCATATGTTGTCCTAAGGAATCATATAGTGTCCTATGGTGTCATATGGTCTTCTAACACATTCTTGGCCCCTTATAACTCTATATGACCCCTTAGGACACCATATGACCTCTTTTAACATCCTAGTACACATCATGACCCCTTATGACATCATATGATGCCTTAGGACACCATATGATGTCCTAATGGGTCATATGGTGTCCTAAGGTGTCATATGGTGTTCTAACACATGTATGAACCCTTAAGACCCCATATAACCCCTAACGATACCATATGACCCATTAGGACACCATAGGACACCATATGGTGTCTTAAGGGGTTATATGGTGTTCTAACATATGCGTGGCCCCTCAGGACCCCTTATGACCCCTAATGACACTATGTGACCCCTCATCACACCATGTGACTCCTCATGACACCATATGATCCCTTAGGAAAATATTGTAGAACACAAGGTACCACTGAGAGGGGGCGTGAATCAGTGGTTATCAAAAACCTTAACCCTTTTAAACCTATCTATGTGTACCAGTTAGCAATTCAGAGACTAAGATAGTATACCGGTTAGATAAAGGAGATGATAAAAAAGAAAGTACACACAAAGACACATCTCACAACACCAAATATACAAGGAAAACCTAAAGTGGGAAAAACCTCGGTGAGAAATGTTGCTGGAGTCTACTGCTCCAATCTAGCCTCACAATAAAACAACATTATTATAACGTTTAGGGCACCAACCCAAGGAGAACCAATCCCTACTAATTTAGGGCACCAACCCAAGGAGCACAAACCCCTGATTGTTTATGGGTACCAACCCAAAGGAGCACCAACCCCTACACCGAGCACCAACTCAGTGATTACAGTGAGATAAATTTAAATACAATGAAATCTCCTTGTTACAAATGAAATTTTGTAACTCCTGCAATCAATCTTCTACCGGTATTAACTCTTCTCTGTCTCATCGGTTCTATTACTACTGGTTGTGTATTGACTCTCTTTGATCCCAAACTGGTTAGCCTCTCCCTTTCCTAATTTCGTCCAATCCTCACTCTACAGTCACTCACTTTCCAATGCCTCCTTACTGGTTCAACTACTATTTGTTCACTTGACTGTCAACTCTGTGATATTTCACTGGTTACTCTATTCCTTACTGGTTAAACCCCTCTTACCAATTAAACCTCTCCTACTAGTTCTAGTTCAAATACTCAGTTGCTTCAATCTTTTTGATCTTACTCACTCTGATCAACTCGTTGTTCGCTCAAACTCACACTTCTCTGGCAACTATCATCATCAACTCATATCTTCAATCTGCATATTTATACTCGGGCTTTCCTGCCAAAATTGAAAATCAAATCTTGCATCCTAGGGTTTTCTTCACCAACCCAATCTGTATCAAATTGGATCTGATCTCATCTCTGATATTGACAATTTGCAACAAATCAAACACCACCAGATCACTTCCTTTCAATACACATTTATTATTTTTAGCAAACCATCGACCCTTCTGTTAATCACATTAAATGATCTCACGGTTCCTTTCTCCAAATTAGATCTGCAACCTGATGTCCTACTTCAATCATGATGTCAAGGAATTAGATCTTTGTCCTTCGACCTACTTCGAGCCGCATTCCTCTGCACTCAACCTGTGATTTTCACAGTCTGCATTAATATGGACTTAGGTGACAACTACCTCACCGACTCACTCTTCATCTACCATTGTACATATTCCACCTAGAAATCATGTGTCATCTTTGTCGACATCCACCTCAGTTCATTGTGTTGGTTCAAGATGAGTCACCAACCAAGTACACTATCGATATTCACCTTACACTACCAATTCATCTTACCCTACCAATTATACCATAACCGGTTAACCTTCAAGCTAAATCTTCTCTGTTCTGCCTATTGGAACATATCAGCTCGATCACCAACCTTGCCAATCACAACATGTACCAAGAGTGAGTCATCATGCTCATCTCTAACTACCCATGATTTTCACAGTCTACATTAATATGGATTTAGTCGGCAACTACCTCACTGACACACTCTTCATGTACCATTGCATATATGCCACCTAGAAACCTTGTGTCATCTCTATTGACATCCACCTCAGTTCACTGTGTTGGTTTAGGATGAGTCACTGACCAAGTACACTACCGGTATTCACCTTACACTACCAGTTCATCTTACCCTACCGGTTATACCATAACCGGTTAACCTTCAAGCTAAATCTTCTTTGTTATGCCTGTTGGAACATATCAGCCTGGTCACCAACCTCTCCAATCACAACATGTACCAAGAGTGAGTCGTCATGCTCATCTTTTGATTTTCCTCTTTGCTCGCTTACCAATTGACCTACTTATTGATAATACATGTGCCTGCATATCGGTAACATCCTTGATGAATCCATGCCATCAATCTCCAATTGTTATGCACCAATTTATATTTGCATTTCGGTTGACATCAACATCCCTATTGCTATCAGCAATCCAGAGTAGGTCCATGTCTTCAAATGCAAAACCTTTCCTTCTCCTTCATTAGCCAGGTTCTCATCTCAACCAGTTTGTTAAAGTGACAAACTCCTCACTACATACTCTTATTCTTCTGTCCCGGTATCTCATCATGCCTTCTCTTGTTGATCCGATGCATATCTTTGATTTCATATACAGGAGGCTTCCTCATGTTCCACTTGGGTTATATGGTATAAGCCTTCAACCACCTACCTTTAACTTCTTTGACTATCTTATCTCAGAGGGTTATGATGTATTCCATGCATGTTGTGAGATAAGCTAAGCATTTCCACCAACCAGTAGTAGTGGAAAGACGATTGCACTCAACCTATCAACAATTGATGGGAATGGATCTTTGTCACCTGTCGACCAATAACTAGTGGGAACTGGTTGACATTACATTACTCCCTACTTCCAACATTGCACTAATATGACTTCCCTATTTGAGTAGACAAAACTTCAACCAAACATATAACCTAGTTGAGCACACTCTCTATCAGTCTTCTCTTCATCTCGTGACAACATCTTTATCCAATGGGAGTCTTGTTGTATGACATCAAACTACATACGGGTTTCTTGCACATTCTTTATTTGATCAACCTTTCTTTCTTACTGGTCACATGCTTACCGATTGGCAACAACACATTGCCAACACATCACTCACCGATTGATATTGCCATAATGCCAACTCATTGATCAACATTCCATATCGATCTCCAATATGTACTCACCAATTAACATTCCACACCGGTCTCCAATACTTATTCACCGGTTAATCCCAACTTGTATACTGAGGAACATACCAGTTGACATCCCATACTGGTTGACATCAATGACAACACAATACCAACATTTTCCCCCTTTGGCATTGATGTCAATACTTACTTTATTCACAACTGAGGTCTCTCTCCCCCTTTGACAACAATGACAAAGGGCTCAAGGTAGTTTTTTGAGTTCTCTCCCTTTGTAGGCAACTCTTCCCCTTTGTGAAGGAGGGTGCCAGTGCATTTCACTTAGCTATCGGTTAGACTATCTATTATCCCCCTTTGGATCCAATGACAAAGGCCTCAGACACCAAATTCTTTCCTCCTTTTCATTACCAAAAAATTCTGCGAGCCTGCTAATTTTAATAGACAACTTCTCCAAATCTCAAACCTGTCGGTACTACAACACAAATGCTTGATCTCCCCCTATGTTCAACATATGGTCCAAGAGAAAAAAAATGTATGGCTGTGAACTCCCCCTGAACCACAGATCTTAGATCTTCTTTGCCTGTCAGATCCTAAACCGGTTCTCCAATATGAACCTTGCACCAATAGAGACGAGCATATAAGATCTACAAATGATATTCCACTTCAATGATATTTATCATAACCTTGTGACATGATCTTGTATGACCACAATGCCAAATCACATCAACAACATGTCAACTACCAAACCAGTTCAATCATAATGATATATACACATAAGGTCGACTATCGAACCAACACATTTTCCATTCAGGACCTTTCAATGTCACCTAAGACATAATTTCCTCAATCCAAGTCACCACTATAATGATCATAATCTACAATTCTAGTTAACATCCATACCGATAACATACTATACATACCAGTTTACTATACCAGACTAATATCTCTATCAGAACACCTTCCTCTAACCTCTATCTTCTTGAGTCAAATGCTATTGCTACCATTTTGCAGTTTGAACCATCAATTGATACTTGCAGTAGCAATCCATCTTACATATTTAGATGTGTAGCCAAGACATTAACTACACACACACACACTGCCATATCATCTTCTCCCTTATATCAGTAGCAACCAGTCCTTTCATTTGTCCATTTCAACTATGGGGGTGAATGATGTAAACAATATGTAGCTCCCCCTAAAGTCCCGCATCTTGTTTGGGCCTTAGGAGATATCACCTATGCATTGAATGCATAGTGCCTACCCATGGTTCTATTCTCTTGCTTCTTTCTCCATACCTTCTTGATCTCTCTCCTTTTCTCGTTTGCAATCTTGGGAGTAGTGTTGACTTCCTTTTACTGATTGGTCCTTGCTCCAGAAACATTATTGTAGTAGCAGACTATGTTCATGCCAGACAAATGATTAGAGGACCTTCTATCAAACCAGTTTGATCTTCTTCTCTTGATCATGCTATTGTAGCCAACTACTAGTTTCAATAGACTTCTTGATCTTGCAAGAGTATTTCTCCTTTTGTTCCATGCAGGTCTTTGTCTCCTATACATTCTGTCATCTCTTCCATGTTGACCATAGTTATATCTTTCAATTTTATTGGAAGAGAAAGTGGAAGGGCTTCTATATGTCTGAGGCTTCTTCTTTCTACATTCATGACTTCTATGGAAAAATCCATTGCAATATAACACATAATTTTTACATTTCTTGGAGAAACAAATGGACTCTTCCTATAATAGATAGGAGCAGATCTATGCATGGATCTATAACATGAAATTTTATGTCCATGTCTATGAAATCTATGAGAAACTTCATTCCTATTTCTAGAGAATGCAACTTGACCATTTCTAGACCTTTTCCTACATTCACTTGCCCTATGACCATAAACCTTGCATGAAAAGCAGTAACTGGAGAAGGAGGGAATATAAATTACAAATTTGTTTTGTCACACATGTGGTTATCTTGTAGGCTTGTTGTCTTCATTTCTATTTCTTTGAGGAATTTACCTTGAGATGTCTAGTTTCTGCAGTCCTTTCATCTGATTACTTCTTTGTCCATACTTGTTTTGTCTTGTGAGCAGCAACATCTTTTTGTCTTCTACCAGCAGGAGGTCTTCTAGACTATCTTCTTATATTCTTATCTTTGATGAAACCATCTTCTCTCAGCTTACCTTTTCCTTTTGCATCAACAATATGCCTTCTTGTAGTAGCAGCCTTCATCTTCACATCTTCACCAGTTATAGTTAGGTCAACCTTCTTCCTTGGAGCATTTTTGACTGTGAAGGTCTGAATTTTGTCATTTTCACTTTTGGAGATAAACTGAATTTTTTTGTTGGAGATGTCCTTGCTTATGGAGCATTCACCAACATCATATCCTATTCCTCTGGTATCCTTGGAGTGTTTTTGTTTATTCAACATTTTGTCCGAGGCTTCAGTGCTGCCATCATACTGGATCCTCACCTTGAGCTCATCTTGACACTTCTCAAGGTCTTTCCTGAATTTCTCCATCTCATCTATTAGATTCTGACTTTCTTTATCCTTGGCCTCTAGCTTTGATTCTAAATATTTTCACTTGCACTTCTTGATATGCAAATCTGATTTTAATTCTACACTCACCCTGTTTGCATCATTTAGTCATGCTTTCAGATTAGCAATGGTTAGCTCTGACTCTTGAAGACCTTTGATCAACTGGTCTTGTTCCACAATAGCAACATTCTTTAACATCCTATATTCTTTTCTTACTTTTCTAAGTTCCTCAAGTGCACTTACAAGCTCTCCTTCAAGATCAACTTGAGTTTCAATTTCCTCTTCATCTTCACCATCACTGCCAAACATCTTTCCAGTAGGATTGATCTATGTTATCCCTTTTTGATGTGTGCATCTCACTTTCTATCTCTTGGGCCATGAAGAGATGGGTTTCTTCTTCATCATTGCTACAACAACCGATTGATCTATATTCATCATCTGCACATGTATTTTTTCAATTGTCCTTCTTGCTTCCACAATCTGGTTCAGTAGTTGTAGGCCCATTTCCATAGAGTTTCTTCAGTCTAACCCATAGAATCTTTGTAGACTTTCACTTGTCCACCTTTGAAGAAAGATCACTAGAAAGTCCACTGAGTATGGCCTTCATTGCTTCAGCATTACACCTATATCTTCTTTTTGATTCAGGATTAGTGGGAGGACTGACAGAACTAGAAAGACCATTAACAACCAACATCCAAACATCATATCCTAATGAGGACAGGCAGACTTCCATTCTACAACTCCAAATAGAATAATTTGAACCATCAAAAACCGGAGTAGGAATTGACTCAAAATTAACCATTGTGCTCAGACTCCAAAATCTACCCAAGCTAGAGAAAGCTTATCTAACCAGGAACCTAAGATCTGATACCAATTGTCGAACATGATACAAATGAGAGGGGGGTGAATCAATGGTTATAAAAAACCTTAACCCTTTTAAACCTGACTATGTGTACCGGTTAGCAACTCAGAGACTAAGGGAATATACCAGTTATTTAAAGGAGATGATAAAAGAGAAAGCACACACAAAGACACATCTCACAATGCTAGATATACGAGGAAAACCCAAAGTGGGAAAAAACTCGGTGAGAAATACTGCTAGAGTCTATTGCTCCAATCCAGCCTCACAATAAAACAACATTATTACAATGTTTAGGGCACCAACCCAAGGAGAACCAACACCTACTGATTTAGGGCACTAACCCAAGGAGAACCAACCCCTGACTGTTTATGGGCACCAACCCAAAGGAGCACCAACCTTTGCACCAAGCACCAACAAGGTGATTACAATGAGATAAATTTAGATACAATGAAATCTCCTTGTTACAACTGAAGTTTTGCAACTTCTACAATCAATCTCTTATGTCGGTCTTAACTCTTCTCTGTCTCACAGGTTCTATTACTACCGATTGTCTATTCACTCTCTTTGATCACTTATTGGTCAGACTCTACCTTTCCTGACTTCCTCTAATCCTCACTCTACACTCACTCACTTTCTAATGCCTTCTTATCGGTTCAACTACTGTTGGTTTACTTGACTATCCACTCTGTGATAGTTCACCAGTTACTTTGTTCCTTACCGGTTAAATCCCTCTTACTAGTTAAACCTCTCCTGCTGGTTCTAGTTCAAATACTCAATTGCTTTAATTTTTTCGATCTCATTCAGTCTAATCAACTCTCTGTTTGCTCAAACTCACACTTCTCTGACAACTAGCATCATCAACTCATATCTTTAATCTGTACATTTATAGTCGGGTTTTCCCACCAAAATTGAAAATCAAATATTGTGTCCTAGGGTTTTCTTCACTAACCCAATCCGTATCAAATCGGATCTGATCTCATCTCCGAGATTGATAATTTGCAACAAATCAAACGACATCGCCAAATCTCTTCCTTTCAATACACATTTATTATTTTTAGCAAACCATTGGCCCTGCTTCTTTCAATCACATTAAATGATCTCATAATTCCTTTCTCCAAATCAGATCTGGAACTTGATGCCCTTCTTTGATCATGATGTCAAGGAATCAGATCTCTGTCCTTTGACCTGCTTTGAGCCGCAATCCTCTGCACTCAACCTGTGATTTTCGTAGTCTGCATTAATATGGACTTAGTCGGAAACTACCTCATCGACACACTCTTCATCTACCACTACATGTAAGCTACCTAGAAACCATTTGTCATCTTTGTTGGCATCTACCTTAGTTCACTGTGTCGGTTCAGGATGAGTCATCGACCAAGTACACTATCGGTATTCACCTTACACTACCGGTTCATCTTACCTAGCGATTATACCATAGCCAGTTAACCTTCAAGATAACTCTTCTTTGTTCTTCTTGTTAGAACATATCAACCTATTCACCAACCTTGCCAATGATAACATGTACCAAGAGTGAGTCATCATTCTTATCTCCTTCCGATAAGAGATTTTCTCTTTGCCTCTTTGCTCGCTTATTGGTTGACCTACTTACCAGTTGATAATACATCTGCCTGCGTACTAGTAACATCCTTGATGAATCCATACCATCAATGTCCAACTATTAAGCACCAATGTACAACTGTATTCTAGTTGACATCAACATCCCTTTTGATATCAATAATTAGGAGTAGGCCCATGTTTGCAGATGCAAAACCTTTCCTTTTCCTTCATCAACTAGGTTCTCATATCAACCGGTTTGTCAAAGTGACAAACTCATTACTACTTACACTTCCTCTTCTATCCTAGTATCTCATCATACATTCTCTTGTTGATTTGTTTCATATCTTTGATTTCATATACAAGAGGCTTCCTCATGTTCCACTTGGGTCATCCAGTATAAGCCTTCAACCATCTGCCTTTAACTTCTTTCACTGTCTTATCTCAGAGGGTTATGATGTATTCCATGCATGTTGTGAGATAAGAAAAGCATTTCCACCAACTGGCAGGAGTGGAAAGATGGTTGCACTCAACCTACCAACAACCCATGGGAATGGATCTTTGTCACTTGCCGACCAACAGCTGGTGGGAATCGATTGACATTATATTGCTTTCTCTACTTCCAACATTGCACTAATATGACTTCCCTATTTGAGCACACTCTTTATTAGTCTTCTCTTCATCTTGTGACAACATTTTTATCTAGTGGGAGTCCTACTATATGAAATCAAACTATATACCGGTTGCCTACACATTCTTTATTGGATCAAACTTTCTTTCTTACTGGTCACATGCTTACCAGTTGGAAACAACACACTGCCTAGACAACACTCACTAGTTGACATTGTCATAATGCCAACTATCTCCAATGCCAACTCACCAGTCAACATTCCATACTGGTCTCCAATACTTACTCACCGGTTAACATTCCACACCAGTCTCCAACACCTATTCACTAGTTAACCCCAAATTATATATTGAGGAATATATCGATTCACATGCCATATTAGTTGACATCAATGACAACACAATTCGATTGACATCAATGATAATAGAATGCCAACAAATATGATGTCCTAATGGGTCATATGGTGTCTTAAGGGGTCATATGGTGTCCTAAGGGGTAATATTGTGTTCTAACACATGTTTGGCCCCTTAGGATCCCAAATGGCCCCTAACAACACCATATGACCCATCAGGGCACCACCCTTAGGAAAACATATGGCCCCTTAGGACAATATGATGTCCTAATGGTGTCATAAAGGGCCATATGGTGTTCTAACACATGTGTGGCCCCTCAAGACCCCTAACGACACCATATGACCCCTCATGATACCATATGACCCCTTAGGATAATATGATGTTCTAATGGGTCATATGGTATCTTAAGGGGTCATATGGTGTCCTAAGGGGTCATATGGTGTTCTAACACATGCCTGGCCCCTTAGGACCCCATATGACCCCTAAAAAAACCATATGACCCCTCACGACACCATATGACCCCTCAGGACACCATATGACCCATTAGGACAACATAGGACTCCTTAGGACAATATGATGTCCTAATGGCGTCATAAGGGGTCATATGGTGTTCTAACACATGCGTGGCCCCTCAGGACCCCTTATGACCCCTAACAACACTATGTGACCCCTCATGATACCATATGACCCCTTTGGACAATTTGATATCCTAATGGGTCATATGGTGTCTTAAGGGGTCATATGGTGTCCTAAGGGGTCATATGGTGTTCTAAAACATGTGTGGGCCCTCGAGACCCCATATGACCCCTAACGACACCATATGACCCCTTAGGACACCATATGACACCTTAGGACCCCATATGACCCCTAACAACACCTTTTAACACCTTAAGACACCATATGACCCCTTAGGACAACATATGACCCCTTAGGACAACATATGACCCCTTAGGACAATATGATGTCCTAAGTGGTCATATGGTGTTCTAACACTTGTAGCCACTTAGGACTCCATATGACCCTAAAGAGGTAGGGAGGGGGAAGAGAAAGGGATAGATAATGAGAAAGGGAGAGAGGGAGAGGGAGGATAGAGGGAGAGAATGGGAGAGAGATACACCTAAGAGAGGAGGAGAGTGAGATAGAGAGATAGAGGCTGAGAGGGAGAGACTTAAGAGATAAAGAATGAGAGAGAAAGAGAGATGGAGAGAGAGTTAGAGAGAGAGAGAGAGAGAGAGAGAGAGAGAGAGAGAGAGAGGGAAAGGGAGGGAGAGAGAGATGGAGAGAGAGAAAAGGAGAGAGAGAGGGAAAGATGGAAAGAGAGGAAGAGATAGAGATAGAGGACAATAGGGAGAATGAGAGAGAGAGAGGGATGGGGAGGGAAAGAATGGGATATAGACACCTAAGATAGGGGGAAAGAGAGATAGGGATTGGGCGAGATATCGAGAGACTTGAGAGGTGGATGGAGGGATTGTGTGAGAGAGAGACCTAAGAGGTAGAGAGAGGGAAGGTGAGAGAGATACCTAAGAGGTGGAGGAAGGGAGAGAGAGAGAGAGAGAGAGAGAGAGAGAGAGATAAGGAGATCCTGAGTGAGAGGAAGGGATGTAAGTATATTACAAGAGACTAGAGAGAGAGAGGTGAAGAGAGGGAGAGAGGGTGAGAGGGAGAAAGAGATATAATGAGAAAGAGAGAGAGGGAGGGGGAGGACAGAGGGAGAGAATAGGAGAGAGATACACTTGAGAGAGGAGAGTGAGATAGAGAGAGAGGCTGAGAGGTAGATACTTAAGAGATAAATAATGGGAGAGGAAGAGAGAGAGAGAGAGAGAGAGAGAGAGAGAGAGAGAGAGAGAGAGAGAGAGAGAGAGAGAGTGAGAGAGAGTGAGTGAGAGAGAGAGAGAGAGAGAGAGAGAGAGAGAGAGAGAGAGAGAGACTTGAGAGAGGAGGAGAGTGAGATAGAGAGATAGAGGTAGAGTGGGAGAGAGAATTAAGAGAGAAAGAATGGGAGAAAAAGAGAGGGAAAGAGAGTTAGAGAGAGACAGAGAGAGATGGAGAGAGGGAATGAGACTAAGAGGGGTTAAAAGAGTTAGAGGGAAAGCGAGAGATAGAATGGGAGAGAGACACTTGAGAGAGGAGGAGAGAAATATAGATAGATAAATCTTGAGAGAAAGAGACTTTATAGAGAGGAGAGAGACTTGAGAGAAAGAGAAAGGGAGAAAGAGGGAGAGAAATAGAAAGAGAGATAGAGGGAAAGAAAGACTCGGGAAAGGAAGAGAAAGGGAGGGGGAGGAAAGGGAGAGAATGGGAGAGAGTGAGAGATAGAGATACTTGAGAGAGGGAGAGAAAGTGATGCAGGAGCATCCCCGGTCGATGAGCAATCTTGAATCAACCAAAACTATTTCCTTTTAGTTTTGTTCTTGTCTAGTTCTTTGTGCAGTTTTCTATGTTCTTACTGGTTCGTACTAGATTTGCTTACTTTTTCATGGCAGATCTTATTTTCGGTTTCCAAGAGTGTTCATGTGCTTAATTCCATATTTTCAGTTCATTTGGGTTCTTTTCCGGTCAGTTATCGCTTCTGGTTGACTATTCTAGGTTTCGGGACAGTTCTTGTGCTTACTGGTTGGTTTTCCTTCATTACCAACATGATTCTTGGCATGTGGATCTATCTTGGATCTTGTCCAATGTTCTTTGGCATGTGGGGGACCTTCCTAATGAATCGCACTTCATGGTTATTTTTTTTTGGAAAGATTTCTTTAATTCTTATGGCTGACCTAGTTACACGTTTCATTTTCCTGCATTGGTAAATGTAATCTTATGAAGATGACTCAGATATGTTTTGGTGGGTATAAATGTGATGTTATGTAATCATTTGTAGGGACAAAGGAAGTAGAATTGAGAATAAGGATTAATATTCACATTTTGTGATCAAGTTAATTCTTAGAGTCTTGGTTGGATTGTATCTGACTGATAGCCTGCATGTAACTGGTTAACTACCAGATGTTCTTTGATGATTATTTGATGATAATTGGATGATTTTTGAAAGTTCTAAAGAAATAATATGATCTGTTTATGTGATCTTGTTATGTTTTCTTATTGCTTTCATTGTGTTACTCTTGCTGCATAAGCTAGTTGATTCTCTTGGAGGGTTTTACCGGTTATGGTTGCATCAGAAAGAGAGAGCCTAAGAAAAAGAGGGAAAGAGAGGGAGAGATACCTGAGAGAGGGAAGGAAGCAGAAAGGGAGAGACCTAAGAGAGAGAGGTAGGGGTTAAGGTAGAGAGAGGGGGAATGCATGCGGATTACTGAAATTTGACTAAGTTTGAAATTTATATGAATACTCAAAATACTAGAATCTACATTATAACTCCTAGAGATCTGGAACCACTCTCAAACATCTTGACAATATATACATAAAATATAAGAAAGAAAAAAGACAAATAGAGAACACTTATACTTAAATATTATATTTTATGTATATATTCCAAAAGAGAGAACACTTTGTGCATCGTAGCAGGAAAAATTGCTATGAAATTCATTTGGCTTGCCAAATAAGGTGCACACCAAATGATTTTTTTTGAATTTTTTTGAATTTTTTTCATTTGGTGCACACCAAATGTGGTGCCTTGGTAAATAGAAAGACAAAGGCTTGGATTTTCCTTGGGCATCCAACCCAAAGGCTTGGACGTCCTTCTCAAGCCTGAGACATTTTTTCTAGCAAGTCATGAAATTTTTCTTACTTTTTTGTTCATGCTCTCCATCAGGTTTGCACATGTTTCAATGAAAAAAACACTCTTAATAGTCAAAATCTCTCTTAGCTATCCATCCATATTATTCTTTTCAAATTTTGATAATGTTAAGGTCTTCATCCAAAATTTCTTTTGTTAGTGTGTTCGTTTTTTGTCAAAAACCAACATGTCCTATTTTGGCCATAGATTTTTACTCATTTATCCAATTTTGAAATTTTTTTTTTTTCAGAAACTAGACTCCATTCTACACAATTTAAGAAAAATAAATAAATTAATTTTTGATTAGTTTTCACAAATTTTTAGGGGGAGCACACTCAAATTTCATTAAAAAATTAGTGTCCACTTCGAAAATTAGTAAAAAATCATATATAAATTAAAAAATTAGCCAAAAAATCTAGCATAAAATACATGGTGTCATGGTGTTAGCTAATTTCTCACTAGAGCAATTTTAAAAATTACACAAAAAAGTTGACATTTTAGGGGGAGCACACCAAGTGCTATGTTATTTTTTTCTGAAAAAACAACACCACTTTGTGTGCTCCCCCTTTTTGAAACCCTTAATCTTCGCCATTTAAAAAAAAATATAGTAGTTTAGAAAGTAAACTCGGAGCACTACAACTCTTTTTCTTACTATATCCTCATATTTTGAGTGTAACTATCTTCATTTTCTTGTCGAAGTTCAGACTTTGCTAATTTTAGAAAAAAAAAGTGGCATCTTAAGACCCCTTTTTGGTCCACCATCTTTGTGCACTTTTCCTATTCATTAGTATCATAATCAACATGTTAACACTGTTCTAACTTAAATTCTACCACATGGAGACCTTTTTAGGACCATGGCACCTACAGGGGACCGTGGTGCCCTGGTGGGACAAGGGTGCCCATGTGGAAACCTAGGGTTTTGAAAACAATTAACATCTCCAATGAAAACAAATAAAAAAGAAAGGTTGGTAAACCTACCTCATCTAGTGGAAGATCCTCCTCGACTAATTACCTCAAATTATTCATCCTTGTGGGCATATATGGTCATCTATTTAATATTTTTCCTTGCTAGACTTGTTTGCACTTCAAAACAAAATGTCTGAATAAGAAAAATGAATTTAGTGCATTTGTCACTATTTAAAAGGTAATTTTCTTAGAAACCCTAATTTCTTTAAAACCATAATTTTATATTTTACTTCATATCTCATATCTTGAGCAATGGGACTCTGATCCACATACCATCTATTGCATTGGAATTGTGTTTTAGTCCCTCATCTTTCAAAATGCCTATTGAGTAGTTTTAGTTATGTATCATAACTTGTTATATACATTTTTTGTCACTTACATTACATAATTTGATGTGGTAAACTATTGGATATTGTCGAAAAGTTTGTTGGAACAATGTTTTATCATTGATGTCAACATATTCCTCTGTATGTTCCAGTGTTGCAGTCAGATTAAATAAGTTGGTTTACAGATTTGACAAAGTATTTGGGACATTCATATGTGTCCTCAATTCAAATGGTTCGTGATTGGAGGTCCGCAAGTGAATCTTTCAGTTTGACAACCAGTGTAGTGTGTGTTCTCAGTGATCGGTATATTGATGATGAAGATTCTAGTAAGTGGTGATGTTGTCGTAATTCACGATGCTTGTGGATATTTCTAGATCACATTCTATCCGTGTTGATGGTCCACATTGATTATTGTGCATGTTATTGATCATTTTCTTGATCCGGTGGTGTTCTTCATGTTATGCAACATTCATGATAGTTGTAGCATGTTGCGGATGTTCAAGGCATAATTCTTGGAGTTGTTTCTTGTTTTCTATGTTGATTTAGGTCCAACTATGTCTTAGCTAACATTGTTTTGGTTTGTATGTGATGTTGTAGCATGTACGGTTATTGTTTTGTAATTTGTGGTAAATGTTGAGCCGACCTTGAAATATAGGTTGATGAATTGTATAAATATACATAATATTCATTTGTGAGATGTATCTGCAAGTGTGTGATCGAATAAGTGTGTGAGAAAGTATTTTGATCTTTTGAAAGTGTAAAGGAAGTGTGGTAGAGTGGATAAGACTGTCCTTAACTGAAATTGTAACCAAGCATGAGGAGATGCTATTTTATTAGTTCACAATCCTTTGGATATAATCCAAATGTTTCTATAAGACGACGAGTCTTCCTCAGGGTTTTAGCCCTTCTTGTTTTTGGATTTGAGCAGTGAGCTCTAGGCAGTGTGCCTGAATGCATGTGCATTCCCCATTGTAATATTTCATTTACTCTTAATAGGGTATTATCTCATTTTGGGTAGGTTCCCATTGTGGGTTTTCACTTAACAAGGTTTTCCACATCAAAAATCTTGGTGTTATGTGTGTTATTTATGTGGTGATGGTTTATGCTTTCATTATTAATCATTTGATCTAATTTTAAGTTTGAGTTGTGTAGGTTTTGTGAGAAAATGTATTCAACCCCCCTCTTAGTTTGTTGCATTGTTACCAAACAATTGGTATGAGAACTAGATCCTCCGGAAGAAGCTTGACCACTTGATGAGATCTAGGATGACAACCTTTTCTTTTAAGAAGGATAGTCTGAGATTTGATGGAATGAATTACACTCTTTGGAAGAACCAGATGGAATGTCATTTGAGATGCTTTGGGGAAGACATGAGGCTTACTTAGTGAACCTGGGTTATAGCATGTGCATTCATGTCATACTAAATAATACCACTATTTTCAAATAATATTGCCCTAAAATCCTTTTTATCACCCCCTCCCAATACACAACTCGAATTAAAACCCCCACTATTTTCACCAAATATTGTATTTTTTCATAGCCTAAATTAAAAACTCCCTTATTTTCATGAGATAGGCAATATATTGTTAATTTTTTTTGGGATATTAAACCCCCCAATATGAATGAACGTGATATAATATTGCCTAACTGGTGAAGCCCCTATGGGTGAAGCTTATTGGAAGGTTACTAGGAATGTATATAATGCTCCTCCAAATGGTCCTACCATTCAGGATGAGATAAATGAAGCTAAAATCAATATTAGAGCTTAGGAAGCATTATTGAGTGCCTTGTCTAATTCTGAGATGACTAATGTGATGGACTTGCACATAGCTCATGACATCTGGAAGAAGCTAGAGACTTTGTATGAAGGTGTCAACCATGTGAAAGTTGCTAAGTTGCAGAGATTGAAGGGAAAGTATGTGATGCTGAAGATGGGTGAAGATGAGAATATTACCTCCTTTATGCAGAAAGTGAATGAGCTACTGTTGAACATCAGATGTGCCAATGGAGTATTGGAAGAATCTAAGATTGTAACTAAACTGTATCCTTGCCTCCTTCCTACAAGCACAAAGTTTCTGCTATTGAGGAGATCCAGATGATACAAATGTGACTAGAGATATGCTGATTGGAAAACTTGCTGCTTTTCAGTTGAGCAAATTTGGTGAATCTCTTCCTAAATCAGAATCTGCATTCAAAGCTATTGTATCTGGGAAGAAGAAGTATGATGCAAGAGAAATTTTCTACAAGGGTATCTAGATATGAGAAGGAGATGAGAGAGATTGAAGAACTTAAAGCCCTATTTTCCAGAAGATTGCCTAAAGGTACCGATAAGTATGAAGGAAAGTTGCCTCTTAAATGTTTTCCATGCAATAAGATAGGACATTTTGCCTCAAGATGTTGAGAAAGAGTTTCTACGAAGACATTGTTAGATACTTGATCAGTCCCAAAGACACTAAGAGGGTGGGGGAGGTGAATCAGTGTCTAATCGGTAGATGAAAGATTTAAACTTGTTTGCAACTTTATAACCCAAATTAATATATCGGTAAGAAAATAATAATGATGTAAAGAGAAAAAATTATAACCATCAATACACACCATAACACATATATTTTTGGCGAGGAAACTCGGTAAGGAAAAAACCTCAGTGGGATTTGTGACCCACAATATTTACTCACTGGCCAATATGAATAAATATTACTTGTACAATAGGGGCATGCACATGCAGGAAGGCCCATAGCCTAGAGCTTGTGAGATTTGGCCAAGATCAAGAGGCAATGGAAAGCACAAATAAGAGAGAACAAAATAGATGATAGAAATAAACTATATTCTATCAAGATGAAAATACTAATCAACTGGATCATCAAGTGTTACATACAATGAAAATGAGTCTGTTTATATAGGCAAGGCTATATGGATATGTGAGCACACAAACATGACATGTGGCTCAATAAGAAACAAGGGTAGGTAGGAAATAGGTGTGGGTAGGTAGGAGAAATAGTATAATATTCCACATGAGGTGGATCACCCACGGAATGTGGAATGTAACAACAAGATAAGTCCACAAAAGGTGGAAATTCTCTTACACACACTATCCCAGTGTGGCACAAACACCCAAGTGTCTCATACAAAAACTACTATGAAATGCATTTCCTAAGTAAAGTTAAGTAAGGTGTAATAATATCCAAGATGAATAATTATTTACACCAACACCCCCCTTAAGTGCAACTTAGGGGAATGCACTAAAGTCTACAATGCAACTAAGCAATGCAAGATGGGTCTCGACTATGAGGCCATGTTAGGTACCCATGTACAAATGCAAATGCAATCTCGCATAAAGCAAGGAAAGAGAGAAAAACCCAATGGGAAAAAACCCTCCCCCAAAAGAGAGATGAAAACTAGATACAAAGAATTCTCATAGAAGTGTGTGAAGGACAAAACCTCATGTGAGGAAAAAGTCCCCCCTATATGAGAGAAGAAGAAGAGAGACTAGGAAGCCCCCCCTCAATGTGGAATCTGCACCAATGGTAGAAGCTTGAAGATGAATGAAGAAACTACTCCATGAACGTCGAACAACATTCCTCCCCTTAGGAAGAAACAAAACCAAAGATGGATCCAAAAAGTCTCCCCAACCATGAAGGGAAGATAAAGAAAAAATACTCATGATGAAAGGAATCTTTGAAAACTGCTCAAGTGTCCCATGTCGATGCTAAAAGTAACCTCCTCCAAAGGTGGTAAACTATGCCACACTGCTAAAAAAGGAACTCCAAGATCTAGTGGAGATGAATGTAAAACAATATCCAAAGACTCATATGTCTCCTCAAAAGATAAAGAGACCTCCTCCAAGTGTTGTACAAAAGTATCCACAATCATGTCAACCTCTAAAGATTGATCATGTAGAGAATGCACAAGAGGGTCAGAGTGATCCCTCGCAACAATCAAAGAAGGATAATATTCATCAAAGAGAAGATGAATGTCATCAATGATATCTCCCAAATCTGCAATGTAGGACTGCACAAACAAACCCTATAATGTCTGTCAAGTAGGCATCCCAATCAACTGAAGTTGGAAGACATGAAATATCCTGCTACATTGAATCACAAGAAGGCAAAACTGTCACACTAGCTGCATCATTAGGTGCAATAGGTGGTGTTATATCAAGAGAAGGAGATGAAATGCAAGGCTCAAGAATGGGGTCACATGTGAGAATCCCCAAGTTCAAATGCCCAAAGTTCTCCTCAAAATCTGAATCATCAACATAAGAAGAATCAACCTCATCAATAGGACCAAAATGTGAAAAAGAGTACAACCGAGATGAATGATCAACCACCTTAGTTGCAATGATAGCTCCACTCTCCAAGTCTCTAATGATAACTAAATCAGGTGTGAACTCCATAGTTTTCCTAGTTGCCCCATGTGTGATTTGATAGATGGAAAGAAGATTATTTGTCAAGAAGATTATTTGTCAAGTGGGGTACACACAACACATCATTGAAGGAGTTATCCCCAATGGCAATAGATCCTTTTCCAGTCACATCCATGTATGTATGATTTCCCATCAAAATTTGTGGAATGTGGCAAGGCTCAAATGTAGAAAACATAGACTACGAAGATGCCATATGATGAGAAGCCCTTGAATCTAGAAGCCATCTCCTTGAATCATGACTTGTAGTAGCACAAAGAGCTTGTCCCTTTCCTTTATCTGTCCCAAAAGAGTGATCCTTTCCTTTATCCTTGGAAGAAGAAGCCAATGTAGACATTCTAGAAGGTAGGTTGATTCTTTTCTTCTCAAGAAGATTCTTCAACTCATCAATATTTTTCTTATAATAATGATGTTCATCATATCCCGACTTCTTGCAATATCCACAAAAAAATTGTCCTTATATGATTTCCTCTTAGGTGATAATGGTGAATCACCTTGTTGTGGAGAGGAAGATTGTGCTCCATCTTGTTGTGGTTTTGACTTAGGTTGCTTTTGATTTTTGCCTTTTCCTTGATTACTTTGATTCCCTTTATTAGCCACCAAAGCTTGTGACTTTGAATATTTGAGAATCCCCATCGTGGTCAACTTAGATTGCTCAAGTATTGACATCTCCGTAAATGAATCAAATGAGGGAGAAGTGTATGAAGAACCTTGAGCTAACCTATGGGTGTGAAAGCTAGATACAAAGGCTGCATAGTCTGAAGAAAGCTTGTCCAACAAGTTATAAACCAATTCAGCATCTTTTTTTGTCAATTCCACAATCCTTTAGCTTTTCTCTTAGCTCAGTTGCTTTTGTGACATAATCTTGGATTGTATCAAAATCCTTGGGATCCAAAGTTGTGAGTTCACTATCAAGCTTGTAGCCCTTAATCTCATCAACTTGACCATACAATTTCTTAAAAGTATCGCAAGCTGTTTTAATTGTAGTACACTTATCAGTGTGAAAAATGAGGTCATCTGATACATACTTTCTAAGAGTTCCAAGTGCCATAGCATTCTTAGTAAGCCATTCAATTTGAGAATTAAGATCAACCTTAGGATTAGGTGGTGCTATAATAATTCCATTTACATAATGAATGAGTCATTTTTCCATTAGTTTACTCCATGCCTTAATCTTCCATGATGCATAATTTTGAGGAGAAAAAGTGGAAATTTAGGAGAACCCATAGCACCAAAATGAAAAAACACAAGATAGAGAGAGACACAATCACACAAGCCACCCCCCCAAAAATGGTGATTTGGCACTTTATACTTAGTGCATTTACAATGGGCCACTTCCAAAACAAGGAAAAGTGGACTTCTGATTTCAATTTATAACTTCTCAAAATGAGATCTAAGAGACTTCAACAAATACTGCTAGTGATCTAAACTGAGATCCAAGCAAAATAGAAGTACCAAATAGGCCAAAAATGACCAAATATTGAAAGTACAATTTCTACTTAAAATCACTGCAAACAAATAGCATATTATGAAAGTAGACAAAAAATTATGCACTTTCAAAAAAAATGGCACCAGAAAAGGAGTCCATATGAGCCCAAATGAAGCCTCCAAAGTTGTAAAAATTGGGATTTCATGATTTCCGAAAAACCTGTATCTGAAAATCAGAAAACTCCTGCACCATTGTACAGATCATGAAATTCTACCCCAAAACAAAACAAATTTCTCAAAAAAATGAGTCCGGATGAGTGAGATATCGCTATTTGAAAATTGCCTACAAAATTATAATTTCTAGAAAATTTTCGCTGCAGCTTCAAACTTCAAATCCCTCTAGATTTGGCCTCCGAAGTCCGATTTGGATGAAACAAAAGAAAAAACTAACTTTCTTGGACCTTCTCAATCCAATGGTGACCTCATATTTGACCCATCAAATTTCAATAATAACCTGTAATAGAAAACTCCAAAATGCAAACCCCAAATAGCATCAAATTTCTCTCAATTAGCAAACCAATGACACTCTAATGGCTTTGATACCAAGTAAGATTTTGCCAAGATCAAGAGGCAGTGAAAAGTAAAAATAAGAGAGAACAAAATAGATGATAGAAATAAACTGCATTCTATCAAGATGAAAATATTGATCAATTAGATCATTAAGCGTTACATACAGTGAAAATAAGTCTGCTTATATAGGCAAGGCTATATGGATATGTGGGCACACAAACATGACATGTGGCTCAGTAAGAAAAAAGGGTAGGTAGGAAATAGGTGTGGGTAGGTAGGAGAAATAATATAATATTCCACATGAGGTGGATCACCCACTGAATGTGGAATGTAACAACAAGATAAGTCCACAAAAGGTGGAAATTCTCCTACACACACTATCCCAATGTGGCACAAACACCCAAGTGTCTCATATAAATACTACTATGAAATGCATTTCCTAAGTAAACTTAAGTAAGGTGTAATAATATCCAAGATGAATAATTATTTACACCAACAAAGCTCACTACTCAATCACAAAACAAGAGTCACGCTGACTACAATTGGATGGTTAAATCCAATAACAATGTATTGCTTCAGAATAGCATCTGCAATGCTGGATTCTGTACCGGTTTAAGCTCTGACCATGAGTGCCAAACACCTTCATAAACTTCCTTCAACCTTCAGATAATGTCTACGTGATTCGCATAAGGATCTGCTTATTTTTTCATTCTTCAATATTCACACACACTCATCATGATCGATTTTCAATAAGATCTTACAATAATTTATACAAAACCTAAGACCTATACACGAGGTCGGCTCATTAAAGATATTACAATAAAGTCAATTAAAAATAAGTCTTGATGTGATACAATATGTCGGCTCAATGCATTTACCACATTATCCAATCAATAAACCATTTCCAAGATGTGTCATGCTGATCTGGAATAGATATCATGTAGTGGTCCATAACCTAGACTTATCTATCGGTAAAGGAAAATCTGTCAACCTGATTAGACCAATAAGCAAAACATGAAATCCAAACATCCAATCCATGTCTTCGACATAAATAAATGATCTCCAGATGATATTAAGTTATCATCACTACCGGTGAACAATATAACCTGCTGGTGAACATATACTAGTGACTATGCATAAGCCACTAACCATGTCGGTGAACACAATATGCTAGTTCAACAATAAACCAATATAACTAGAGTGCCAAATCAACAATGTAGACCTCCAAGAAGATAAGTGTTAAGATCAATGACAAAACCAATGGAACACATGACGAAGTCATCCATAATACCAACAACCATTTAAGCCTTAAAAGCCTAAATATAAGAAAAAGTGTTATTATGCCGCTGATGAAGGTGTGACATATGATGAGTCTGAGAAGGGAAATTTAGGAGATGAATGGGTGTTTATTACTATTAAGGAAGATGATCTGGTGACTATTGATTCTACTAGCTGCATTAATGAGGAGAAATCTTTGGCTGATAAAGTTGAAGAGAAAGATGAATTGGTTATTGATAGTGGTTGCTCTCATCATATGACAGGTGATAAGAGTAAGTTTGTGAGTATGGAAAATTATGATGGTGGTGTATTAAGATTTGGTGATGACAAAGATGGTATAATTTGTGGTAGAGGTTCTATTTCTCTTGATGGTAAGCATAACACTGATGATGTCTTATATGTAGAAGGTCTAAAGCCTAATGTTTTGAGTGTTGGACACATGGTTGACAAGGGGTATGATCTACAATTGAAGAATGGAATATGAAACATCTCGAGTAACTTCCGAATTGAGATTGTATCAGGTACAAAGATGTAAGGTAATATCTTTCACTTTAATGTTGGTGGTAAAAGTTGTTTGATTGTTCAGGTTGATGAAAGTTGGTTATGGCACATAACGATGAGCCATGTAAATTTTGATTGCATGGTTAAGATAAGCTCTACTCAAACAAACAAGAGTTTCTTTGAAAATAAAACAATATACTTCTAATGGAATATTGGATCTTGTGCATATTGATATGTGTGGTCCTTCAAGAGTGAGAAGCTTGCAGGGTGACATGTACTTCATGTTGCTTATTGATGATTATTCAAGGATGATGTGGGTTAATTTATTAAAGGAGAAGTGACCCAAAGAATTAAAGAAGTTCAAGATTTTCAAAGACATGGTTGAGATAGAGACTGGATTGAAGCTGAAGTGTCTGAGATCTGACAGAGGTGGTGAATTTACCCCTAGTGAGTTTAATTATTTTTGTGAAGAGCATGGGGTGAAGAGATAGTTATATACTTTGTGGACCCCTTAACAAAGTGGTATTATGGAGAGGAAGAATATAACAATTTTGGAAGATGCTATAACCTTAATGATTGAAGGAAATGTTTTTCATATCTATTGGAGAGAAGCTATGAGTACTTCTCTATACACTTTTAACTAGGTGCATATCAAAGGTGATACCAGTAAGACTCTTTATGAGTTATGGTTTGGTCATGTTCCTATAGTTAGATATTTCAAAAATTTTGGAAGTAAATTCTATATCAGAAGAGATGAAGATCTAGGGAAGTTTGATGCTACATGTGATGAAGGAATATTTATTGGGTAGTCTACTAAGAGAAAGGCCTATCGAAGTTATAATAAGAGATTGAGAAAGATAATTGAGAGTGCTAATGTGAAATTTGATGAAGGAAATGAGTATTAGCCTTGATAATCTGGATATGATTCAGATAATCAGGATGTTAGTGTAGATAAAGGAAAGAAAGTGTAGACCCAGAATCAAATTTAGATTGTTTTGAAAAAGCTTGAGAATGAAGGAGAAGGTACAAGTGCTAATGTAGTAGAAAGAGCTCAAGAGTTTGGTAATCAATAAAATTAGAAGGCTCCCAGGTATGTAAGGTTAAATCATTCAGAGAATCAAATCATAGGTGATAAGAATAGAGGTATGGGTAAGTGCACAAAGATGGTGGTAAAAAAGGGGGTATAAGTGGACACTTTTTTTCTAAAATCAGGTGAACCTGAACTTGGAGGAAAAATTTGAAAGTCATCCACTCAAGATATGAAGATAATCAAAGAACAAATATTGTAGTACTCTGAATCTAGTTTCCAAACTACTAAACTTTTTAAAAATTGGATAAGGTTAAGGGGGTCAAATCCTTTGCCCATGAAAAACTGACCCTGATTTTTTTTTGAAAAATATAACATAGTGTCTAATGTGAGCATAAAAAAAGTCATAGTTAGATTTAGTATTTTGACAAATCCTTTGGCAGAAAGATAGTTAAGAGTGAGCACTGGAAGATGTATATTTTTTTGTAATTTTTTTGTTGAGTTATTTGTTTTTTATGATTTTTCCAATCGAGCACATCCTGAAAATTAGGCACCTGTTTGTGCACGAAGCATAAGTTGCACTAAACAAATCAAAACTACAATTTTTTTTTAAATTGTAAAGAATCAAGTGCACTACAATAATATATTAAGTTTTTAAAATTTGGATAAGTATATCAAAAGTTGTTCAAAAAATGGTGCACCTATGTCTGTGGGAACTATGGAGACACTGGTAAAAGAAATTCAATAATAATATGTTATTTTTGTTCAAATTGAAAAAAAATTATATGGTTAGAAAGCTCAAAAGATGGGTGAAAATATGGTGGCAATTTTAGAAATACCCACTTGATGAAGTGTAAACTTGATGATGACAAAGTCGATAAACCAAGTTGATAAAATAAAACGCGTCAAAAATGAGAAAAATGGAGGGAAATCAAACTTCCAAACCGTAGCTTTGTCATCCAAGCCTATTTCCAAGCCTAAATAGTCAAAAGCGCGTATGAGGTACTACAAGGTTAAAAAGCGGGTATAGGGTACTTATGGTGTAAGCAGCGCATACACGCTATTGTATAATACAATATTCTATATATAATATGTGTATATACATATAATATATGTATATACATATAATGTGTATAATATGAAATTGTATATATAATGTGTATATACATATAATATATAATATTTATATATATATGTGTATATATATATAATATATTAAACATATATATACACATGTAAGTGTATTGTCTCCCCCTCTCAAATGCATACAAGGTCTCTCTCTCTCTCTCTCTCTCTCCCCTTCTCCCTTCCTCCATACCCCATCCCTCTCTCTCTCTCTACCTCCCCCTCTCCCCTTCTCCCTTCCTCCATACCCCATCCCTCTCTCTCTCCCTCCCTCTCTCCCCTTCTCCCTTCCTCCATACCCCATCCCTCCCTCTCTCCCCTTATCCCTTCCTCCATACCCCATCACTCTCTCTCTTGCTCTTTCCCCTTCTCCCTTCCTCCATACCCCATCCCTCTTTCTCTTCTTCTCTCCCTCCCTCCCTCCATACCCCACTGCAGCTGTGTCTACACTTCTATAGAAGTAAGTGAATTTATTTCTTGTCTGCAACTTCCTTTTTGATTTTTATCATGTATGCTCTCCTAAGAAAATTGAATGATGGATTTGTGTGTGTATATTTAATAGGAGGAATAGGGTTTGAAATTGAACATGGGTGTATCACCATGACAAACAAGGAAACCTGTAGCAATAATCTTCTCGAATGTGTTTTTAATGAGCAAAGCAGATGTGGAAAATAGTGTCAACAAAGCAACATGATGAGTTAGAGTACCTGCAATATGTTTTTTAGAAGGAAACAATAGGTAGGAAAAGAAAGAGGGAGAGTAACATAGATGATGTCCTATAGAATGATAGTGGTGGGTATGCGAGAGTTCTCATGTTGTTACACAATGCCTATCACCTAAAGAAATTAAAGTTTGATGTATGCATGGCAGTGGTAGTATATGATGATTATCACTTGTCAAACAACTTGGAATAGTACATACCCATGAAAGAAATCAAGTGTGTAACATCTATAGTCACAATCGAGATCAGTCTTGTAACCTTGAAAATTTAATAGCATCATATGCTTTAGAACTTAGGCAGTACTCTTAGGGTTAGGTCAAGCTCTTACACTTTCTTTTTAGTGAAGCCTCATTGTTTGTTTTCTTGGAGTCTTGATTACTAATGGATTTGTGTGTGTATATTGAATAGGAGGAATAGGGTTTGAAATTGAACCACAGGTGTATTATCATGACAAACAAGGAAACCTACAGCAATATTCTTCTCGAATGTGTTTTTAATGAGCAGAGCAGATGTGGAAAATAGTGTCAACAAAGCAACATGATGAGTCAGAGTACCTGCAATATGTTTTTTAGAAGGAAACAACATGTAGGAAGAGAAAGAGGGAGAGTAACATAGATGATGTCCTGTAGAATGATAGTGGTGGGTATGCGGGAGTTCCCATGTTGTTACACAATGCCTGCCACCTAAAGAAATTAAAGTTTGTTGTATGCATGGTAGTGGTAGTATATGATGATCATCACTTGTCAAACAACTTGGAATGGTACATACCCATGAAAGAAATCAAGTGTGTAATTCCTATAGTCACAATTGAGATCAGTTTTATAATCTTGCAAATTTAATAGCATCATATGTTTTAGAACTTAGGTAGTACTCTTAGGGTTAGGTCAAACTCTTACACTTGTTTTTTAGTAAAGCCTCATTGTTTGTTTGCTTGAAGTCTCATTGTATGATGTTCTATTCATAACTTTAAATTTAATATATCATTTTATTAGCCCACCATATCACCCCTTAGGTGTCATTAGAGGTTGCATTATTTCGTAAGAGGTCATATGGTGTCCTGTGACCCCTTAAGACCCCTCGGGACACCAATGAACCATAACAACACCATATGGTGTTCTAAAGGGTCCTATGGTGTTCTATGACCCCTTAGGACACCATTTGGTGTCGTTATAGGTCCTATGGTGTGCTAAGGGATAATATAGTGTCATATGACTCCTTAGGACACCCTATGACCCCTTAGATGTTGTTAGGGGTCATATTATGTTCTAATGGTCATATTGTGTCCTGGATTCGATCTCTTCCTCTCCCTCCATCCCCCCTCCTCTCTCTCTCTCTCTCTCTCTCTCTCTCTCTCTCCCCTTCTCCCTTCCTCCATAGCCCATCCCTCTCTCTCTCGCTCTCTCCCCTTCTCCCTTCATCCATAACCCAACCCTCTTTCTCTTCTTCTCTCCCTCCCTCTTTCTATTCTTTTGTAATTCCTATAGTCACAAATGAGATCAGTCATATGGTGTCCTGTGTCCTTTCTCTCTCCCTCTCCCTCCTTCCCTCCCCCTCTTCTCTCTCTCTCTCTCTCTCCCTCCTTCCCTCTCTCTCTCTCTCTCTCTCCCTCTCTCTCCCTCTCCCTCCTTCCCTCCCCCCTCTTCTCTCCCTCTCTCCCTCCCTCTACCTCCCTCTACCTCTCCCACCTCTCACTCCCCCTCCCTCCTCCCTCTCTCTCTCCCTCTCTCCCTCTCCCCTCTCCTCTCAATCCCTCCCCCTACTCTCCCTCTCCCTCTCTCTACCTTCCCTCTCTCCCTCCCCCCCTCTCTCTCTCCCTCACACACACACACACACACACACACACACACACACACCCCTCTCTCTCTCCCTCACCCCTCTCCTCTCCCTCCCCCCTACTCTCCCTCTCCCTTCCTCCATACCCCTTTTTCTCTTCCACCCTCCCCGCTCTTCTCTCCCTCTCCCCCTCCCTCCCTCCTTCCCTTTCGCCCCCCTCCTCTCTCCCTCCACCCTACTCCCCCCCCCCTCTCTCTCTCTCTCTCTCTCCCCCTCCCTTCCTTTTCATTCACATCTTTTCTACTACCAATAGAGCGTACGGGAAACTGAAACTATTAGTTCATTGCCCTGCCATAACTTTTTTAAGGCAAAGGAGCGCGTACGTGGTACTTATTACTTGTACTAAGCCCATTATTCATTACCCCGCGATAACATTTTTAAGGCTTAGGAGCGCATACGCACTACTTATTAGTCCAGAATGGGAAAAAAGAATACCGTTGGGCTTGTCAACATTTTATGGACTAACAACGTGTATGCGGTTATTAATGTAGTGCATACACAGTTTATAGACATAGTTTTAGTTGCCCAAGAGCCTCAACGACCTCAAAAAATGAGACAGGCCATTGTAGAGGAGCCTCACGTGACCCCACGGGTCCAAACAAATCAACCATATGTGTCTTGGATTTGAAGAAATGGTCTGTCAAATTTTGACAATTTTTTGGACTCAGGGCACTTAAGAGATCACACCGGTATGGTATGACTCTCGATGTTCCAACACTTTGGGATGCACGATAGGGGCATACCTACCATAAACCTTCCCACCCAAATGTGCTTGTGACGCCGGTTTGTGCACATGATGAACCAAATCAATTCTAGTCAATCTGGCAACTTTGCATTGCATGCAACTGGTGGTTTTTGCTCTAGGCAAAAAAATGCTACCAATTGAAAATGGCTCCGACTCGTAAAAAATTGAGATAGGCCATTGTAGAGGAGCCTCATGTGACCCCACGGGTTCAAATGGATCGACCATATGTATCCTAGAGTTAAAAAAATAGTCCGTCAAATTTTGACAATTTTTTGGACTCAGGGCACTTGAGAGATCGCATCGGTATGGTATGACTCTCGATGTTCTGATGCTTTGGGATGCATGATAGGGGCATTCCTAGCATAAATTCCCCACCTAGATGCACTCGTGATGTCGGTTTGTGCACACAGCGAACTGAATCAATTCTAGCCAATCTGGCAACTTTTCATTGCATGAAACTGATGGTTTTTATAGCAGGCAAAAAAATGCTACCAATTGAAAATGGCTCCGATTCCTCAATAACAGAGATAGGTGATTGTAGAGAAGCCTCATAAGACCCTGTGGGTTCAAGTGGATTGACCATATGTGTCCTGGATTTGAAGAAACAGTCCGTCAAATTTTGACAATTTTTTGGACTCAGGGCACTTGGGAGATCGCACTGGTACGGTATGACTTGACGTTTTGACACTTTGGGATGCATGATAGAGGCATGCCTAGCATAAAACTGCCCACGTGGATGCACTCGCAACTTTGGTTTTTGCACATGATGAACCAAATCAATTCTAGCCAATCTGGGAACTTTGCATTGCATGCAACTGATGGTTTTTGTAGCAAGAGAAAAAATGCTACAAATTGAAAATGGCTCTGAAGCATCAAAAAACCAAGACATTCCATTATCGAGGGGCCTCACGCGACCCCACGGGTTCAAACGGATTGACCATATGTGTCTTGGATTTGAAGAAATAATTTGTCAAATTTTGACAATTGTTTGGACTTAGGGCACTTGAGAGATCGCACTGGTACGGTATGACTCTTGACATTCTAGTGCTTTGGGATGCACAACATGGGCATGCCTAGCATAAACCTTCCCACTCGGACGTGCTCGTGATGTCAGTTTGTGCACACAACAAACCGAATCAATTCTATTCAATCTGGTAACTTTGCATTGCATGCAACTGACAATTTTTGCAGTAGGCAAAAAAATGCTACCAATTGAAAATGGCTCCGACTCGTCAAAAACCAAGATAGGCCATTGTAAAGGAGCCTCACACGACCCCATGAGTTCAAAAAAATTGACCATATGTGTCCTGGATTTGAAGAAACAGTCCGTCAAATTTTGACAATTTTTTTGACTCAGGGCACTTGAGAGATCGTACTGGTACGGTATGACTCTCGACGTTCCAGCACTTTGGAATGCATGAGAGGGGAATTCCTAGCATAAAAATACCCACCTAGATGTGCTTGCGATGTTGGTTTGTGCACACGATGAACCGAATCAATTCTAGCCAATCTGCAACTTTGCATTGCATGCAATTGACGGTTTTTGCAGTAGATGAAAAAATGCTACCAATTGAAAATGGCTCCGACTCGTCAAAAATAGAGATAGGACATTCTAGAGGAGCCTCATGTGACCCCACGAGTTCAAACAGATCAACCATATTTGTCCTGGATTTGAAGAAACAATCCATCAAATTTTGACAATTTTTTGGACTCAGGGCACTTGAGAGATCACACTGGTATGGTATGATTCTCGACATTTTAGCACTTTGGGATGCATGATAGGGGGATACCTAGCATTAACCTACCCACCCAGATGTGCTCATGATGTCGGTTTATGCACACAATGAACAAAATTTGACCATTGCGAGCGTGAGGGTGCTCTCGCACCAAACACATATTGTTGTTTATATTCATATTGTCAATTTTTGTTGTTTATATTCATATTGTTGATTACATATGCAAATATTCATTTAAATTTATAAAAGGGTAAACACCAAATACAATGAATACACAACAATGAACTGAATACAAGGAGTTTTGTAGGGTTAATTCAACATTTTAGAAATTTTATCAAATCATATTCTACGATTGCAATGTTTTATATCATATAGTTTTATTGTTTATATTCATATTGTTGATTACATATGCAAATATTCATTTAAATTTATAAAAGGACAACCAAAAAATACAAAGAATACAAAATAATGAACTTAGTACACATTTATTGGATCGAATATCGATATTTTTATTTATAAAAAAAGGCATGTCTGCCAAGTCAATACAAGTATTACAAAAATGTGGCATATGCCATGTCCAAATCGATATACAATAAAAATTTAGAATCTATCTACATGTATTGGTCACTCTATGACAAAAAATAACACTATATTATCCTAAACTTGTGGTGGATCATCAAAATCAAGCCTCTTCGATGCAGTACGCGGCTCTATAGATGGTTGCAAAACCACAATTCAAAAGCCAAGTTAGAATTCTTTTGTAGAAAATAGTTCACAATTAACAACATAACTATGCATTTAACTTTAATTCCTTTGCAATTGAAATGTAGATTACCCCATTGGCTGCTCTAGGAGCTAATGTCTTTGCTCTCCTCTCCTTGTCACTCTTAGGAGTTTTCTTGAAGACATACTTAAATGGATCCACGTTATGGCCGTACCGTGAAGGGGTCTATTGTAGATTAAATGTACAATTAATACAATGTACTAACATAAACATATCAAAAACACTTAAAATCTATAATATAGAGAACAATGACGTACCTGCACCTGAGATGCTTCTCCAATGGACTGAGGATAGCTCACCATCGATGTAGAAACTGTCGCTATTACCTATACAAAAAATGTTCAAATATTAAATACAATTAATATAATGATAAGTATTGAAGGCTAAAAACAATTAACTTCACATATCAAACAAAAGTGTACCGGATCCTAAGATGCTTCTCCAGTGCATGAAGGAGGGTTCGCCATTGATGAAATAGGTATGGATATTTCCTGTATGAAAAAAATTATAAGATTATAATATATCACAAGTTCACATGTACGTGTGCATATAATCATGAAATCAAGAAAATAAAGTAGAGATACATACCTCCACCCTCTCTTGATCCACGGGCAAATCAAGTGCATTCAACAAATCCACATAGTTCAATGGTCGCTGTACATGTAAAATAGACAAAAAACACTAATCAATCTACAAACCCCAACTAATACTTGATTTCAACATTTTCAAATAATTGTACAACTAAAAATGTGTTCAATTACCTTCTTCCCACGTTTTGGTGTCTTTGAGGAATTCTTTTTCTTAGGACGAGCCCTAGACACAGAGGGGGTACCCTAAAACAAAATTAACATGAGATATTAGTACAGATAATAAATTAAACATAATTTTAAAACTCTAAAATGAAATGACTTGCATATTCCATCAAAACAATACATAAAAAGGGTTGTACAAAATATGATACTGTATACCCTTGTAGGCTAAAATCGATCGTTGAGAGCATGATGTCATCAATCTAGGATATTTTGTCCCTTGTCAACACCTACAAACTAGAAGTTGGACCAAGCATTAAAGATAGTTAGTATATCTTGTATTTTTTTGAATTCATAGTGTACTATTCTATTTTAACATGTTACAAAATTTATACCTCAGGCATCGAAGTTGCAGCTATAGTAACTGTGGGAGGAGTATGGGATATCGTTGTTGTATCTTGAAATGCATATTATTTGTCTTAATTTAAATCGATATATAAATGAAAATTCATTTATGTAATTACAAATTTAAAGTGACTAATAAATAAAATGATATGAATTTAAATCAACACACCTGTGTTTGTGGCTCATGGGCAAACTCCATGTCCATCAACTCATCTGTCAGCACAAAATCCTCAGCCGTGTGGGCCTAACATCTACTCCCGCAAATCATGCACAAATGAGATGAGGATCCATCTGCACCGGCTGCATCATCTATCCCCAAGCATATCCCTGAGCAACTGATACAGATATGCTAGATGGGCTCTTTGTCACCACCTAATGGCTCATCATCCAATACAATAGGGTGTGCTAACGACATCCCTTGCTAGATGATGGCACAGTCAATGTTGTGGCTGCCTGAAGAGTTTGTATCTCCATCGACTCTTTCAGCTCTAATGGGACATCCTGATGCACCTTGGGTTTGGGTGCTAGGGGGTGGCAACTCTCCGCGGGTAATCGTCTATGGGCTCCAGGTCTATCTTGGGCAGAGCCACCACCTGTACCATGGAACTCTCTCATGTCAAAATAGTTTGGGTGCACATTGAGCACAAACTCACAGTATACTTTTCTCAAAAAATATAATGGCACCTCATAATTATTACAAGGTGGATCATCAAACACCATCCACCACCTCTGCCAAAAATGATTCTTCATCTGCACATCGATACACCAATGTATGGGAAATCTCTTTGCATTAAGAGGTAATGATTGACCAGTTTTGGGATCAACGAAAAGGGTACATAGTTTTTTTTTAGTAATATTTTTGTTTTTAACTCCATCGTATGATAGGCCATCAGCATAGAATTGACATCACCTATCCGTAAAGCTTCCCCATTTGGTAATTTGTGTGGAAATAACCATGGCACCACTAGCTAATGTTTCTAGGCTAGTGGCGAGGGATTGATGATGCTCAAGTTCAGAAGTTTTCAATTTAACAATCAGTCTATTGATTTTAGACTTATTTTGTCCTAAATGATTAATTAATTGCTCTTGTGTTTCAGGTGGGCGGTCAAAAGGAGGAATTGGGGGTTGTTCTTGTGTGTTTTTAGAAGGTGCATTTGGTTGTTCTTGTGGGTTTTCAGAAGGTGCATTTGGTTGTTCTTGTTCTGGATTAGAAGAATCTACTTTTTGAAACAAAAAATGAAAAACCTAATCAAAATTAATGAAATTAAATTCAAAATGTAAAAGAAATTGAACAAACGGGAAAGAAAGACAAAAATAAATAAAAACTAACCTTGATCCATAGCTAGGAGGACAAATCTAGCACCCCGTTTGCGGTTTAGGAGAGGAAATGGGAAAAAAATGAAGTAAAAAACGCGCTATTCACGGGTAAATGAGACCCAGTTTTTTTTTAAAAACATTTTTTACTAGGCACCGCTTACACGGTTATATTTGGATTATTAGCACACACGTTCTCATTTTCCTATGAGTAGCGCGTATGCGCTCATTTTCTTAGGTGTAGCATGTACGCGCTCATTTTCCTAAAAGCAGCGCGTACGCGCTATCTTCTTTAGGCTTGGGAAGAACAAACCTAAGCGCATAGGCGAGAATTTCAAATTTTAAAATCACGTACGCGCTACTTGTTTTTCCATGTTTTTTTTGGGTGGTGTCCACTTTTCTGACCACCATCTTTGTGCACATACCCATATGATGACTAGAAGAAGAATTCCTGAAGAGTATTGCTTGATTTCCAAGATTGAACCTAAGGATGTTGATGAAGAATGTAAAGATAAAAATTGGGTTAAAGCAATGGAAGAAGAACTGAATCAACTTGAAAATAATAATACATGGATTCTTGTCCCCAGACCTAAGGATAAAATTGTAATTGGAACTAAACGAGTCTTCCAGAATAAATTGAATGAGCAAGGTGAAGTTGTTAGGAATAAAGAAAGACTTGTCTATAAGGGCTATTCTCAGATGGAAGGTATTGATTTTGAGGAGACTTTTGATCTGGTAGCTAGCATTGAAGCTATTAGATTATTTCTTCCTTATGCTTCTTACAAATATTTCAAAGTTTATCAGATGGATGTCAAGTAAGCCTTTCTTAATGGTGAGATGGAAGAAGAAGTTTATATTGAGCATCTAGATGGTTTTGAGTTGATAGATAAAAACATATGGTTTGTAGATTGAACAAAGCACTGTATAGATTAAAGCAAGTCTCAAGAGCTTGATGAAGCTTAAATTCAATAAAAGTACTGCTAACAGTAATCTGTACTTCAAGATTGATAATGATAACATCTTAATTGTTGAATTTTTTTTATGACATTTGTGGGATGCAAAATTCATTCAACTCTTTATCAAAACAAAGTAAAGTAATCAATTAGAAACAAGGGAAATCATGAGTCCCTTTCCTAATCAGAATTTAACAAACAATACAATGAAATAATGCAAGATCAAATAAAATAGGAATTATAAATCAATTCAAATAAAACTCCCTATTCCAAGATTTGCATATTGCTTCCATTTCTCTTCTCCTCTTCGTGGTATGATGGCTCTCAGATATTGCGCTGGTAACCTACAAGTGACAAAAAGATTCAAAGTTCGTGATTGTTGAAAATGGAGATTGGATGCTCAATTTATAGATAATTGGTGAAGGTTGATTGAAAGGTGGAACAGATTGATCAAGAGGTATGAACTCAGGTGAGCTCAAATGCAAGTTGATAGTTGAACTGTTGATTGTAGGAGTGAAACTCAATAGATTGAATAGATTAATTGAGTCAACTGATTGATGAAAGAGTTAACTGAAGGAAGAAAAAGAATGATTGGTGGAAATAAAGAAGATGACACAGAGAGCTTAATTTAGAAAAAGCTAACTGAAAGTTGAAAATAGAAGTTGGAGGGATAAATGATTTAATTAATTAATTGATTGAATTAATTAATTTAGCATGTGCTTGCATTTAGATTTAGATTATTAATTTAATCTTTGCATGCGATATTATTCAAATAATTGAATTTGTTAATTCAATTTAGCATTTGAATATATTTAGAACTTGACTTTGATTTTCAATTTGGTTTTTGAAATCATGCACATGTATTTGAATTTGGAAGAAATTAGAAGGATATGAAATTAAATGAAATTAGAATTTGGGGATTTGAAAATGGAAGAATTAATTAGTTAATTAAATAATTTAAAGAAACTATTTAATTATTTAGAAATGGAAGAATTAATGAAATTAAAAGAAATGATTAGTTAATTAAATAATTTAAAGAAACTATTTAATTATTTAGAAATAGAATTTAATTAAATAATAAAGATTATTTAATTTAAAGGATTAAATCATAATTAATTAAATAATTTATATATATATATATATATATATTTAATATATTCACTATCATGGAATCTAGAGGTGTCCTCACCGATGCGAGAATAATCCTCTAGTGTGTACGACCCGCTCACAAGGTAGCAACACACACAGAGTTAACACAGTTGGGGACTCGAACTCAAGACCATGGGGAGCATACCCACGGCTTAAGTTGCGATCCATGACTGGGTGAGCTAAGGCTGAAGCCCTTTAATTAATATTTAGAAAAGGGTTGAATGATTAGTTGATTAGAGATAGAAATTCAATAATTAGTAATTTATTTAAATAATAAAGATTATTTAATTTGGGGAATTAATCAGAATTAATTAAATAATAAATATTTAATTAATATTTAGAAAATGATTGAAATGACTAAATGATGATAGAATAAGAAATAGAATAATTAGTAAGATAATGAGGAAATATGAAATTAGAAGAATTTAGAAGAATAAGTTTAATTGACTTAATTAAATAATAAAGATTATTTAATCAATTAGAGGAATAATTAGTACATGATCAATGAGACATTTTTAGGTGTCTACATTTGCCCCTCTTTGAGACGATGTCAGAATGATATTGTTTCGAAGAAAATAAAAAATTCTACCCCAGTATGCCTTGGTATTGTTGTATAGTGTAAATATACCCCCTCGGAAAAGGTGGTCGAAAAATTCAAAAATTGAGACCATGTTTTCGATACCAGTGTAAAGAATAAGCGTATGAAATTTTATGTCATTTTGAGATCGTTTGAGTAGGCTACAAGTTGTTTGAAGCTGGCGGGGACCATAGGCATCAGGGTGTCGTAAAACCCTAATTTTTGTGCCTATTTCTAATTATTTGATCATCATGGCTGATTATAGAGCTCAATTGCACTTGTCGGACAGAGTATGTTCATTTCAGAGACCTCTTGGGACTAGCGGCATGGTATTTTTCATTGTTTTTCCCTGATTTTTGCTCGTTTTTCAATAATTTCCCATGATCACTTTTAGCTCTTTGTTACGCAATCGCTTGTCGATTTTCACGCATTAGTGTTTAGTGTACCACAAATGCTTTAAATTCTACGCATGCATCTAGTAAGTGTCACACATTATATTTATCATGCCACATTCTTGTATATCATTATGCAAGTGTTTTTTGTCACGCATGCGCCCATTTTGTCATGCATTAACTTTAATCGTCACGCAAGAGTCTTATTTGTACCGCATAAGTCATAACTACTACGCATTCATTGTATATGTTATTTGTTGTCATGTGTTTGAAAATATTTTAAGTTTATCTGGATCCGACATCTGATATTTTGATCATTTCTTGTTGCAGGAGAACATTGGAGTGTTATATTGTCGATAGAGCAGACCTAGTGGACTTGATCTTCGAGCTGACCTACCGGATGATGAGATTGAGCATATTCGTTAGCTTGATCTTTACCATGTATTGCATTTGCTAGAGGTTATGACCAACAGGGCCATGATTACAACTTTGATAGAGCAGTGGCACTCAGAGATGTGTTTGTTTCATCTTCCGACTAGTGAGGCATCCATTACCTTAGAGGATGTATGGCATATACTGCCTATTCCCATTCATGGTGAGAGAGTTATATATGACCATGATGATGGCATTGCTGGATTATGTGCACTTTTTGAGTGTGAGATTTAGGATTTGCAGATCAGTGGCCGTTATGAGATCCCTTGGGCCTGATTAGACTATGATGACTTGACCATTATATTATGCGGTATTGTTAGTGGTTTAATAATACCTGATCGACGAGATCATGGGTTTCTAGTTGGATGGGGTAGAGTGCTCCATGATATGATTGTGCATCATCGACTATATGCTTGGGGTCCTTGTCTACTTGCCATGTTGTACTATTAGATTCATGGTATTGTGTATCTGGGATATCGTTCTATTAGTTGTGGTGTTACTTTGCTGTAGACATGGGCATGGGAGCACATTTCTATTTCTAGGCCTATCGTTCATGTATATTTGTAGCCTAGTGAGCCTTATGCCTTCAAGTATACAACAAGTATCAGACACAGGGGTTCAGGGAACACCTTGTACTAGAGACATCAGTTGGATACATTGCAACATTTCATTTGGAGACCTTACTTAGATTGCCCCGGTTGGCCTGATGATGTAGTGCACTTGTCTTTCTACCGGCAGTAGAGATATCTTATTGGGAGGACCTTTGAGACTCAATGAATCATAGAGATGTATCTTCCTGGGTGGGTTCTCAGACAGTTTGGTGAGGTATAGGTGACACCTGTGGTTACTGCATATTTTGCTCGTGTATCGTGGGAGGTATCTGATTGAGGTGTGTGTATTCAGCCACATGTTGCTTCTGCTAAGTTTGATTCTTTGCAACCATTACTCTGGGGTTAGGGTAGAGGTGGAGCATATCTGGGGATGACATCAGAGTATGATGCGTGGTTTGCTAGGCATGGGCCAGTGCCTTTGACTGATCTTGCTATTCTGATTGCAGCACAATAGATGCGCCATCCTAGACAACGGTTGAGGATAGATGCAGGGGAGAGAGCCAGAGGAGATGGTGGAGATGGGGGAGGAGGTGGTGGAGATTGTGGAGATGGGGGAGGAGGTGGTGGAGATGGGGGAGATGGGGATATAGATATTGGTGGAGACAATGAGTCTATTAGTAGTGAGGACAACGATGATTCTTTGGAGTCATCGAGTAGTGAGGGTGGGGATGATGATGATGATGATATGCCAGAGTTGGAGGATGTGCCTGGTGCTGAGGATGGGAGAGGATAGGTTGATGATGAGATGGAGACTCTTAGAGCATGGGTTCAGAGTTTGGAGGATGAGGTCGCCAGATGAGATATCGAGCAAGATCATCTCTAGAGGGAGAGAGATGAGGCAGTGCGGAGATGTCAGATTACTATGGATGAATTTGATTAGCTTTTTAGAGTAGGTATAGATGCACGTGACAAGGTAGATAGGTATTTCACTACCGCATAAGAGTCTATTTATTATCGGCAGGCATATGAGAGAGTCATCCCTGAGGGTTAGAGAGAGCCTAGCTTTAGTGCATACATGGGGAGGAGATTGAGTAGATCTACTTCACGATGGACTAGCAATGGTGGTGTTATGGGACCACCTCGACATCCTGGGGCAGGATCTAGTGGACAGGATCCACCTACTGATAGAGGCAGTGTTGGTTGATCATGTTATCTGAGCCTTCAGGTTTATTTATTGTATTCACACACATTATCATTTTTGAGTTATATATATATGGCATGCGGGTTTTTGGAAATGATCTATGTATATTATTATTATTATTATTTTTTCATGTATGATTTATATGATGTTATGAGTTGTATGATGCATATCTACTTGAATTCTATATGATTCTAAATGGAACGGTAATACATGTATGTAGCAATGATGTAAATGAAATCTAAAATGAATGCTAATGAACTCTATAATGAAATGCAAATGAGCGCTATAATGAATGAAAATGAACTCTATAATGAATGCTTTTTTGTATGATAATGGTTGAATTAATTTTAACTCAGATACACCTTGAAGAAATGTTAGTTAGATGGTAGAGAGAAAAATTGATGATAGAAAGAATGTTAGAAAGAATGCGATTTAGACAGAAGATGAGAAACCAACAAACTATCAATAAGAAAATGAGATGAAAATAAGAATGAAATTGAATGAATCATGAACCCGTGTCACATATTTTATTGCATCAATATATATTCATCACTGAGCCTTATTATTAAGCAATGAAACTTTAGCACAACAGGGTATAAGGCACCAAGATGCAAAGATATCTCATTGTAGAAACAAACACATAGTAGACAAGGAGTGAACCCTCCATTCTGGGAATTGCATTAGGGGTCAAGGTATGTGTGGCGATTTCACCTTGATGTGAAGGCTCTTATCACAGACACCCACTAGAGCAATTTACCTAGAATTTCATCGGTTCACACCACAAACAGCAAACAAAGAAAAAGATAATGCTCATCATAGCTCCTCTAGTCACTTGTGGACATCCTTGAGTAGCATAGAAACAATATCTATTGCCAAATGATAAAAAGATAAAGACTGACCTGGACAAAATTCAGCAACTATACTGACCTTGTGCCTTCGTTCTCAGTTGTTTGATATGATGGTTGATAATGTCCGATCTCAAAAAGTTGCGGACCCTGTTTAAGACTGACTTGTCTGATTTCGAGTGTATCCTCTTCTGTTTAAGACAAGATAATGATCACATTGATATGGATATGATATGATTGATAAGACAGTTTGATCAGTTGATTGTAGATGTTTGACTGGATAGTCGTATCCTTTGTTAACTTCGTGCGAAGTGGTTGCTAGATATCTGCTCGGGTATTTGTTTCTCACAAGACATCTTATTGCAAGTGTTTTGATTGATTGATTTTCGATTTTTAGTTCTTTTCCAAGAGCTTTTTCGATGTTTTTGGATTATGTAGGTAGATTTTTGAATGTTTTTGTTTGATTTTCTCAGGATTGTATTCCAATGTTTTTGGTATATTTTTTCAGCACATTATATGGATGTTTTTGGATTTTAAGTTTTTTCAAGATCGTATATGGATGTTTTTGGTTGATCTTTTCAAGATATTTTTTTTCAGGATCATTTATCTATTTTTTTGGATTTTTTCAGGACTTTATCTGATTTAAAATTTATTTTTTTCAAGACTTTATCTGATTTTTTGGATTTTTTTAGGACTTTATCTGATTTTTTGGATTTTTTCAGTTATGCCCCCAGTGTGCAAACCTGTATGACATGATGATCTACAGAATGTGTGTGGAGACAAATAATTTTTGACATGACCTATGTGAATGCAATACGCAGGATGAAGAAGCACTTCCTATTCGAACAAGGTTGACTGTCTTTGTATTTAGCATTTGTAATACACTGATTGAAAATGAAGGTGCAAAACATTTCATAGATAAGCGGTCAATCGATCTCTAAGGTCCTTCAGAACATTCATCTCAACACACTTAGTGGCTAGGTTTTACAAATGGAGATGCGGAAAACTTCCCCATTGGTTCTTGAAAATTTGATCTTCTTTTGCCCATGTGTGTGCAGATGAGTTAATTCCCACTCTTGTGTTCACTAAAAATCCTTAGCATCCTATATGACTAGCTACATGGATTATTCTAACTTCAAAAGCATCCCGAATAGAACCTCGCTGCCAGCAAGCCTTGAGAGCTCTGACGAGGTTATAGACTATAATTTCTCAAATATTGCTCCATTTCTAGTAGGCATTCATAGCCCTGATGGAGTTACTTGCATGTTGCCATAGTCAATCTTTTTTATCGCATTTGTATACATGATATTTCAGTTATATATCATTGCTCTTTTTTCCTTTAGATGGATATTTGGCATAGCTCTTTTTATTTTTATTTTCTTGCCTTGACTTGTAAATAATGAAACCTACTTGGGTGTGACAATTACAGCGGCGCTGAAGTAGAATTTCAGATTTTTTACTAGTCATATGATCAACTAGGTGTCTAGAATGAATTAGAGATCTTGTTAAGGTGTGAGATATAGCAATTGATAGATTGTGGGTTAACAAGTCTTAAATAGTGAAACCACTACCCAACCATAAGTAAAGTGTCGTCATAGTGTAATGTTGAGAATGAATGAATTTAGAACCCCAAAGACTTCATGTCCGAATATCTAAGAAAGGCAATGACCCTTGTTTTCTTTAGATGCAAATGAATGATAAACTAGAACAGTTGCCTTATTTTATTTGATGCTTCTATATAAGAATGCAAAACTTTAAGAATGCAATGTGTCTAAAAAGGAAACTACATGTTATGCAGTGTTTTAAATGATATGATATGCAATGCGGAAAGCAAAACCTAAACTACACAACCCTTAGGTATAATATCGCTTAAGATGCATGTTGTTCATAGGGTCAAAGATTGGATTTCCCTCCATGGTAGCCAAATTATAGGCTCCATTTCCTATGATCCTTGTTATAATGAAAGGACCTAGCAAATTAGGTTCGAATTTCCCTAGCCTTTCTCATTCTGCTGAGTTCCTTTGATTCTCTTTAAGTACTAGATCTCCCACTTGAAAGGTTTGTGGGCAGACCCTTTTATTATAATTTCGTCTCAGTCTATTTTGATATCCTTGTAAATGATTGAATGTTGTTTGTCATTTTTCATCAAGGGTATCTAGTTCTTGCAACCTTGCTACCTTGTAGTCTTCTTCTGATATAATGTTCTGTAAGGATACTCTTAGAGATGGTATTTCTATTTCAATGGGGAGTATCGCTTCTATACCATAGACCAAGAAATATGGTGTTGCTCCTGTAGGTGTGCATATTCTTGTTCTGTAAGCCTAGAGAGCGGGATTTAATTGGAGATGCTAGTCCCGTCCCGTGTCAGTGACTACTTTCTTAAGAATTTTCAATATTGTTTTATTTGTAGCCTCTTCTTGTCCATTAGTTTGTGGATAATATGGCATGGCAAATCTCTGTTGTATGTGAAATTTGTCACACAATTCTTTCACTTCTTGGTTTTTAAATGGACGCCCGTTATCTGTAACAAAGCACATTGGAACTCCGTACCTACATATAATGTAGTTGAGCATGAATTTTGATATCTACTTTCCAGTAGTGTATGTTAAGGGAATTTCCTCAACCCATTTTGTAAAGTATTCGGTGGCTGTCAAGATAAACTTGTACCCGTTGGACGAAGTAGGGTTGATTTTCCCTACTAGATCTAATCCCCATTGTGAAAATGGACATGGTGATGTGATGGGTTGAAGATCTTGTGCTAGTGCATGAATAAGGTCTCCATGCATTTGGCATTGTTTACACTTCTGTACATACTTGTAAGCATCTTTTTCCATGGTTGGCCAGTAATACTCTGTTCTCAGCAGTTTCTTTGATAATGGTGGACTGCTTTGGTGAGCCCCACAGATTCCATCATGGACTTATTTTAAAGCAAGGTGTGCTTCATTCTCATCCAGAAATCGGAGAAGAGTTCCATCGAAACCCTTTCTATATAGAGTATGAACTATAATGGTGTATCTAGGTGCCTGACGAATAAAGGTCTTCTTTTGATTTCTGGATAGATCTGGTGACATGTATTGGGTATGTAAATATGTATATATTTCATTGTACCAAGGTGATTCTGGACCCACAATTTCACATACATAGTCTGATAGGGGGGTCTCATATGCAGGTAGCATTAACTGTTCTATGATAAACTCAAACTGAGTTTCATTAGCAAGCATATTCAGAAGAGATCCTATGGTTGCCATTGCATCTACTGCCTTGTTTTGTATTCTAGGGATTTGTTCGAAGGTAATTTTCCTAAAGTGCTCCTTGTAATCTTTGACCAACTTCTTATAAGGCATGAGTTTGTCATCCTTCATATTGTAATCATCATTGACTTGGTTTATAATTAACTGCAAATCACCATAGACCTATAACTCTTGTATTTTCTATTGCACAACTGTACGAAGCCCTATGAGGAGAGCTTCATATTCTACCATATTGTTGGTGCATGGGAAATTGATCCTAAATGACTTAGGTATAACATCCGCTTGAGGAGTAATGAAGAGAATACCTGGTCCAGATCCGTGATTTGTATATGATCCATCAAAGTATAACTTCCACATTAATGAGGTAGTTAGTGTAAACACGGATTCGTCTAGAAAGTCTATCAGTAATGGGTGTTTGTCTTGTATAGGAGCCTCTGATAATTGATCTGCTATGATTTTTCCTTTGATAGCTTTTCTGTCTATGTATTCTATATCAAACTCGCTCAAGATCATAACCCACTTGGCCAATCGCCCGGTCAATGTTGCTCTGCTCAATAGGTATTTGAGTGGGTCAAACCGTGCAATGAGTTGTACCTTATGACTCAACATGTAGTGTCTGAGCTTTTGGGATGCAAAGATTACTGCTAAGCATGCTCTCTCTATGGGGGTGTAATTAAGCTCATAGCCGATCAAAGTCCTACTTATATAATAAATGGCTCTTTATTTTCCATTTTTGTCATGTTGTGCCAATAGAGCTCCCAGAGCTGAGTTCATTGCTGATATGTATAACAATAGAGGTTGTCCTGGAGTAGGAGATATTAACACTGGTGTGTTCAAAAGATAATCTTATAGAGCTTGGAAAGCTTCCTGGCATTGTTCTGTCCATTTAAAAGTAACTCCTTTCCTGAGTAAATGTTGGAATGGGTGACACTTATCTGCCAACTGTGCTATGAATCTCCTTATGGATTGCAATCTTCCTTCTAACCCTCTGAGCTGTTTAAGTGTTGATGGAGGTTGCATATCAATGATTGCCTTGACCTTGGCAGGGTCTATTTCAATTCCTCTATTTGATACTATAAACCCTAATAGTTTACCTACTGTTACGCCAAACACACATTTCTTTGGATTTAATCTGACATTATAATATTCAACCGATCAAATATCTATGTAAGAACTACAAGGTGACTTTCTCTGGTTTGTGATTTAGCCAATATGTCATCCACGTAATCTTCCATTATGTTATGGATCATGTCATGAAATAATGTTGTCATGGCTCTCTGGTATGTTGCCCCGACATTTTTAAGACCAAATGGCATCACATTCCAGCTGTACATTCCCCATGGGCATGTAAAGGCCATTTTATGTTGATCTTCTGGTGCAATTTTAATCTGGTTGTATTCTGAAAAACCATCCATTAAGGATAGCATCTCATTTCCAGTTGTTAGGTCAACTATCATGTTGATATTAGGTAGCGGGAAGTCATCCTTAGGGAAAGCTTTATTTAGATCTTGAAAATCGGTACAGATTCTGATGCCTCCTATGGGCTTAGTCACAGGTACCAGGTTTAATATCCATTCTGCGTAGTCAATAGGTCTGATAAAACCTACATCCAACAACTTTTATAATTCTATTTTAACCAGTAATGCGATACTTGGATGCATTTTTCTCAATTTTTGCTTGTAAGGTTTAACTCCTGGTATCAATGGTAAGTGATGCAACACTAATTCAGAATATAAGCCCAGCATGTCTGAATAGGACCAAGCAAAGTTGATAGGTCGTTATTTAAAAAAATGAATGAATCTGTCTTTTTCTTCTTTGCTCAGTGATTTTGCCAAATGGATGTTATGTATTTTGAATCCATTGCCATACTGATCTATGTATATTCTGGGTGTTGTCATATGATCTTCTTCTCTATATATCCAATGGTTAACATCTTCATTCAAGGATTCTTCCTCTAAGTCTCCCCATCTAATGAAAGAGCATGAGTCTAAGTATCTGAAAATTTATTTTCCTTTTTCTTTCTTTTGTACTGTAGTGTGAGGTTTCCCAAAGGACTTAGGAGAAAGAGACAACTGTTTCCCATTTAAAGTATTTGCAATAGAGTACTCTCCACAACCCATATCCTTTATTTGTAAGGAGGATGTCATAGGCATATCTTTTTGTGTTTCTGTGATCTTTAACGTTTCCAACTATGTAGTGAGAGGTGCAGCTTGATTGATAGGTACCTGATTATCAACATTGTCTTTTAGATAATTACAATGTTGAAACGGATTTTGATCACCCTTTATGGAGATTTCAATACCATTGTATGAGAATTTGACACACTGATGAAATATGGATGGTACTGCTTGCATGGTGTGGATCCATGGGCGACCCAATAACATGTTATATCCTAGCTCTTTGTCCAAGACTTGAAAAGCAACCTCTGTTGTTATTGGTCCTACTTGTACAAGTAATGTTACAATGCCTTTAGATGGACATTCTTCATCATCGTAAGCCTTGATGTTTATCCTTTTGAAAGAATCAATGTGAAGTTCAGAATATCCCAGTGCTTTGACCAGCTTTAAGGTACAAATGTTCAGACTGGCTCCCCCATCTATAAGTACTCTTCTGATTCTTTTCTTGTGAATGTAAGCTTCCAAATGTAGTGGGTCATTATGAAGAAATTTATCACTAGGAATATCTTGTTCTGTAAATGCAATATGTGTACCTTGTGTCAGATTTCCTACCATAGACTAGAAGGCATGTTCATCTATATCTCTGTCCACTACTGAATCTTGAAGTGCTTTGTCTAGTATATCTCTATGATTGGGTGAAATACACAGTAGTTCGAATAAGGATATCTATGCCAGAGTTTTCTTTAGTTGTTCAACTACATTGTAAGTCCCTACTGCTGGTGGTTGATTTTGTGGTATCCCTTGCAAGGTTACCTTTGACTTGTGAGTAACCACTGCACAGTCTCTATCTCTGGGAGTAATTGTGATTGTAGCAATTGTATCATTTGTATCATAGGCTGTCTTATCTAGATTTATATGAAATCCTTCTTCATAGTCCCAATGTGTATGTTTTACATTCATAATATGTTCAATGAGTTCATCTTCAAACCAATCTGGGTGAGATGTTTGATCCTGCCCCCAATCTTGGAGACAAAGATTTGTATCATCATCGTACTTTGGTCCTTCAGATATCATGCAAATCTAGTTGTCATCTTTATGAGTGTCTTGATATTGGTCCTCTTGATCAGGTGTTTCTTGTGAATCATTGTTTGTTGTATCTCCTAAACTAATGACATGAATAGTGTAGTCGTATGAGACTTTCGTGTAGTTAGCTGTATTGTCTTGGGTTCTTGATGTGGTCGATTTTCCCTTGTCATGCTTAACAAAAGGATCCTTAAAAATCATATGATTTGTGTTTATTGAGGTCTTATCCGTATCAATTGTGATGTCCCCTTGGTCTATCATATCTTGGACCAAGTTTTTCAATTTGTAGCAACTTGCCATTTTGTGACCTTTAGTCCTATGATAATCACAAAAATCATTGTCATTCCACCATGTGGGTTTGAAAGGACCTGGTTCATATACTCTTACTTCAGGTAGAGTGATCATGTTTGTTTGTATTAACTTTTTGAGCACTGACTCAATAGGTTCTCCTAAAGGTGTGTAATTTCTTCTTGGATCATTTACCCTGGGGTATCTTGTGTTTGTATTTTGCGTAGCATTTACATTGGTTGAGGTTGTGTTATTCCCGATATGTGGATTTGTTGACTGAGTCATTCCTAGTGATAAAATGGGTTGAGTTCTATTTATTGTTCTGGCATCTACAATACCATCATTGGTCACATTTTTGTTTTTTGACCAAAACTTAGATTTGTCATTGTTGTTGGTATTGCCATACTTAATAAGACCTTGTTCTACCAAGCCCTTCTCACATTTGAGAGCCTTTTCTGTGATTTGTTTGAATGTGGTAAGACACTGCATTTGTATCGGATATTTTATCTTAGGAATCAAATTTTCTGTAAACATATCCACTTGCTCTATTTCTAGGATAAATATCTTGCATCTCTTGTAGAGAGCCCTCCATCGTTGTATGAAGGATGCAAATGTTTCATTCTTGTATTGCTTAGCGGCACATAAATCCATCAAAGTAATCAGGGTGTCAATGTTGTGCGATAAGTTTGCAATAAATTATTCAGCTAATTCCCCCCATGATGTGATGGTTGGTGGTAGATGTGAAAACCACTCTAAAGCTGGACCTCCCAGACTTTTAGGGAATAGTCTCATTAGGTAAGTATCTTTTGAGGCAACTTCTATACATGTAAAAAATTCTCTGGTATGATCTCTAGGATCACCCTTCCCTCGATATCTATCAAATTTGGGTGTTTCAAAATGTTGTGGGAAAGGTGACATGTATAATGTGTGATCAAATGGATAAGGACATAAGTCCTGCATTGTGTAGCTCTTTTTATCATTACCAGTTTGCATGGTCATCATCTGTTGTTGCAAACTTTGTACTTGCTATGTCAGAATATCTATTGATGTCAAAGGTATACCTTGTGTGTGTGTATGTCCCACAAAAGGATTCATGGTTGCATAACTAGGAGGTTGTTGAAAGGTACCAAGATTATAACCTTGTGTGTTGTGTGTTCCATTAGGTACTATGAAATAGGCGATATGTGAACCCATGTTTGGTTGAGTTGTACCTGTTGTATTGGTAATACCTAGGTTTGCATTTTGATAACCATATGTGGATCCCATAGAATAGGAAACTGGAGGTTGGGTTACACTTGTTGCTTGTGTTTGAATAGGTGCTACGATACTTGACATTATCGGTATGCTCTATGATGGTATACTAGCATTGATCACTAGAGATGACACGCTTGTTTGAAAGTTTGCATTTGTGTTGACATTTGTTGTAAGAGGTACATTTTGAGGAATTCTAGAGGTCGTTGCTTGTATTTGCATCAAGGGTGGTGTTTGACTATTATCTTGACCTAAAGTTTTTCCTGGTAGTATAATATTTGTGACATCAAAATCCTCATGTAATTTTTCCCCATTTTGTATTAACAACGAAAGATACTTGTCCCTATCGCTATGTATAAGTGCATCTAGGATCATGAGGACATGCGGGTCTTGCTATGCAAACTCAATTTCTTTCTTTGTTAGATGCTATTGTAATTCATTTAGGGTGGACATTGTCTGTGCACCTGAGTGTTGACCCATCGACATGTCCATGTTCCAAGTAGGGTTTATAGATTGTATGTTGTTCGGGTCCATTATTCCTTTTTCTTTCTGGGACCTTGTGATGGCATCTAAAATTGCCTATATGATGATGGTTCTATGCAAGACGATGACCTAACACTAGATAGTAGACGTAAATATGAGGTATGCATTACTATACTAGACTCTCTATTGAGGATTTTGATGTGAGACCATTTTAGCCTTTCTAGCTTTCTCTAATGCAAGTCTTTCCATTTGTTGATGAAGTTGTTTAGCTTCAATCTCTCTATCAATCGTATGGGCAATCCTAGACTCAATATCTATCTCGTATATAACTCCCATATATTGGGGTGTGCTTCTTCTTAAATCCCAAGCTAAGTTAGCTAGACCATCAATGATTTCTCGTTGACCGCCGTTTGGAACTAGATTATGTTGCTCGAAGGGGAGCAAACCATCACCTGGGAGACCCATGAAGGTACATGCTATGAACCTATAATTGATAATGGACTTAGACATATATGAGGTCTAGGTGAAGACGTATATGATAAATGGTTGACTATGCAACTAATATGGTTGATAATGCAAAAGACTTAGGATGATAATGAGGACGTAAGTGGGACTATGCAAAATAATATGGATGATAATGAGGACGTAAATGGGACTGCCTATGGTCACAAGTATGTAAGGACGTTTTGAGAATCAGTTTCAAAATGGGCTTTGTTTTTGGTAACTTCGTGTGTAGGACAATGTTTTGCAGTTTTCCAAATCTGAGAACAATGGCTGGTAGGTATGTATAGCTGACTGACTCAATTTTCATACAATCTTAGAAAATTCAAAGATACATGGGATAGGGCCTAAAATAGCCCAAGGGACTGACTCAATACTGGTCTATCACAACGATACATAAAAAAGCATGAAATATAATCTTAGGCTGGATATTGGACACCATTCAGTGAGGCCCCCATAGCAAAATACCGAAACAAGATGGACAGATAGAGAGTCTGGCAGCACTGGCTCCACTCTACGACACACACTTCTCGAGCATGCTAGTCTCTCTTACCCCGAAGATCTGAAGATCTTATCACTGAGGGATTTTTGTCTCATAATGTAAGGAACATGAGGGGTATCTATGTGGGATTTTTGGCAACTAATTTGGTTCTTAGTATTAGGTTTCGAGGGATCCCGATCCAATGACGGATTCTCAGAGAAAGCCACTTAAGGCTTTAGTTGAGCTTATCAGTGCAGGAAAGGCCCCCACATACGTCGAATTCACTCAACCCTCTAGCCGCCTGACCAATATATTTATATAGCGGCTTGAAAAACCCACTTGAGAGTACGCTGGGAGAGATATCCCCAATGCATCCCAATTCGAAGTACCTCTATGGGGTGATGAAATACCCAATCAAGGACACCCCTTACTACGTAGAACAAAAAGAAAATTTGGATGTCGTTGTCACCTTTATTCTTTCTCCCATGGGCCCGATGGCAGGTATAAAGTCAGTTAGTGCAATAGTAGGTCCACCCCAGACACAATGAAAAGTTCTTTTCCCTTAAGAAAATGAAAAATAATTTAATCTAATGCAACCTAATTCACATTCGTTTTATAGCCCAAATTTAGGTGTTAGATCCACATGTGCATGTCAATTTTAAACACCAAATCCAAGTATGAAGGCATACATGTCAATTTTAACCATTTGTTGATTTTTAAGCACCAAAATACAAGTGTGAGATACACGCATGTCAATTTTAGCCCATGTTCATTTTAAACACCAACAACAAAGTGTGAGATTATCCATTCATGTCCTTTTTAATAGTTGTTGATTTTAAGCACTAAAAATTGAAGTGTGAGATTATCCATGCATGTCCATTTTAACTGTTGTGAGATGTGCATGCAAAATTACTAATCTAATCCTCTCTACAAATCCGCCACAGGCTGTAAATAGAAGATTAGTAGCAAAATAAACCAACAGAAAATAGAAATTGAGAACTTGATAGAGGCAATTGCGTAATACTACTTGAGCAATTGCATGATACTTACTGAGCGAATGCGTGAATCTGATAGAGAGAATGTGTTAATCTGATAGAGAGAATGCATGAATCTGAGAGAGCGAATGTGTGAATTTGATAGAGCGAATGTGTGAATCTGACAGAGAAAATGTGTGACGTTATTTGCTCAATTGCGTAGCACTAACAGGTTGATTGCGTGACAGAATGCAGACAACAAAAAAATTAGAAAAATACAAGAAAACTAAACTTGATTAGGAACCTACAAAACCAATTGTGAAGCCCTAGCCAAATCCCTCATCATCCATTCAATATTGATTAGATCATATTTAACTATATAAGAAAGAACTAGGCTATTATATCTGTCTAAGGCCAGTTGTTCTTCCGAATCCTATATCAATTTTTTTGCCTGGAGATCTTTTTGATATCGTTTGGCTTCCCTCCTTTGTAGTTTTGTCCTTCTTACACCTGAAATCTTGGACTGAACTTTTCTTGCCATAAACTGTGTTAATCAAATCCCTGCGGATGCGTGACCCAGAAAGTGTGATTTCGTGATCTGAACAGGGCGATTGCGTGACCCTGTCAAAGCGAATGCGTGACTTCGAAGGGTCGAATGTGTAATTCTGTCTATGCGATTGTGTGATAGAAAATATTTTCTCAAAATTCATGCAACCTGGAAAAAAAATGAATAATCTGTACAATCTGCAATAATCACACAGAACACAGAAAAAGGTTAAATTGTTGTTAGTTCATGTCGGGTTCACCAAAATGTGGGATGCAAAATTCATTCAATTCTTTATCAAAACAAAGTAAAGTAATCAATTAGAAACAAGGGAAATCACGAGTCCCTTTCTTAATCAGAATTTAACAAACAATACAATGAAATAATGCAAGATTAAATAAAATAGGAATTATAAATCAATTCAAATAAAACTCCCTATTCCAAGATTTGCATATTGCTTCCATTTCTCTTCTCCTCTTCATGGTATGATGGCTCTCAGATATTGTGCTGGTAACCTGCAAGTGACACAAAGATTCAAAGATTCAAAGTTTGTGATTGTTGAAAATGGAGATTGGATGCTCAATTTATAGATAATTGGTGAAGGTTGATTGAAAGGTGGAACAGATTGATCAAGAGGTGTGAACTCAGGTGAGCTCAAATGCAAGTTGATAGTTGAACTATTGATTGCAGGAGTGAAGCTCAATAGATTGAATAGATTAATTGAGTCAACTGATTGATGAAAGAGTTAACTAAAGGAAGA